>NC_085873.1:45360114-45372614 GCF_034702125.1 Engraulis encrasicolus | reverse complement strand
TCCATCACATCTTTAATGCTATTTCTGTCATCTCTGGCACTCTGCAAATGTGAGCCATTTTTCTCCTGGTGAGGCGTAAATGCAGTGAGTGACTTTTAAAGCATTTAAGTGCATAATGTAAATGATTGAAACTGCCCCCCCCTGTGTGTGTGTGTGTGTGTGTGTGTGTGTGTGTGTGTGTGTGTGTGTGTGTGTGTGTGTGTGTGTGTGTGTGTGTGTGTGTGTGTGTGTGTGTGTGTGTGTGTGTGTGTGTGTGTGTGTGTGTGTGTGTGTGTGTGTGTCTACGTGTGTGTGTCTACGTGTGTGTGTGTGTGTGTGTGTGTGTAAGCATGTGTGCTGGCAGGCGTAAAGTGAGTGAGTGACTTTTCAAGGAAGTTGAGGTTGTAAATGGCTGAAATTACCACATATGCACCTATAGTACCCTCTGGGACCACATAATGAAAGGCCTCTCACTTTGTCTTCCTCTCTCTCCTCTTATCTGTTCAACTTTCTCCCTCTCTAAGTGTCATTGTCTCCATTTTTCCACCTCTCTCAATCTATAGCGAAGCTTACCTCTCTTCTCTCTCTATCTCCTCTCCCTTTTTCCGCCTCTCTCCTTCCCACACCGTGCCCACTTCCATCACCTGTCGCCCTTGGCAACCCCCGTCTCCGTGGAGAAGTGTGAAGAATGAGGAGGAGTGTAGGCAGGGCTGTGCACAGCATCCCAAGTTGCCAAGGAGTCCCCAGCATCCCAAATACCCCCCTGTCGCTCAGGGCAACCAAACACACAGTGCAACTTCTCCTGTAGTACTTTCTCGCTTCATAGAAAATTATATAGAATTAAAAACTACAAACATTATATGATGCATAAAAAGCAGGCATTCTGTACACATTATCTGTAAATGCCATGTACAATTTGTACTTTATTCATACTAGTTTCACCTAATAATTCTGAATGTGAAAACACCAAAAGGGGCCACTTTCAGGAGTACATCATACATGGCATATATTTTTAACAGGTCAGGAAGGGTGTTGCACCAATTACTCCAGGCCTTGTGGGTGCGTGGGTTCTGGGTATTGTAGAACACAGGAGGAGGAAGAGAACTCGCACACCAAGAGTTGCCGATGCAGGAAAGGTGTTTAATCCATCAACTTAAACAAAAATAAAATAAAGTGCTACCAAGTGGGGGTGCATTACAAACGTTTCGGACCTCAGACCTTCATCAGTGCAAAATAGGTTTTTAATATAAATAATTCTGCTGGTTCTTATAAGTTCTTAACCATTTTTTCCCATATGGGTCTGTCTGAACCGGCCCCTAACGGCAAAATGAGCAAAAGTGACATGCTTCACAAATCAAAGGGGATAGTGCTACATGCTAATCGCAGAATCACCAACTGTGGCATGAACGTTCACCACAAACTTTGCCTTCGAGAAACACTTGTGTCGTTGGCTTAAGCATCAGACTAACAAAGTTGAAAATATCGTCCGAACGATGCTTTCAGGAAAAGTTTCAGTTGTTCCTTAGTCACTCAGAAGACTAGCAGCGTGTTGAGAAATGGACCCCAGGTTGGCAACAAAACAAAAACAGATTGGTTACAATCGTTAGAAGGATTTAATATGAACTGAGTTAAATCTTTCTTTCTCTCTCTCTCTCTCTCTCTCTCTCTCTCTCTCTCTCGCTGTAGTGTGGCATCATGCAAAGGTGTTTTTATTTCATGTAAGTGCATCCAAATGACTCAAAAATGTCTTGGAATCGTTTGTGCCTCGATTTTGCACGTTTGTGCGGGTAAAATTAACGTTTGTGCACAAACCAATTTAATTTTAATCAATTTTCAATTGTTTGTCAGTAGGTCTAGCAGCACCTCGTCAACATCCGTATGATTCTAAAATGGTTGGAATCATTTGTGCTTTGTTTGTGTACTTTTGAGCAGGCAAAATTAATATTTGTGCACAAATCGTTTTTTTTTTTAATCGTTTATCTTTTAATTTTTTGAAAGTAGGTCACATAGCACGCAGCCACCCAAAACCACCTCTAAACCTAACCTCTCATGGGGCGTTGTGGAGCACGAGTTAACATGCAAAGTTGCGATGCATAAACGCGATAGAATACCATTCAGGTCTGCGCATGCAGTATCATGTGCAGTTGCAATGATGCCATATTGCTCAGGCACTCACACACAGGTGGAGCACATTTACTCCCGGCACCTGCAAAGACACCGGTGCATAGAGCCTAATAAATAAAACAGCTGAACACCCCCCAACACACACACACACACACACACACACACACACACACACACACACACACACACACACACACACACACACACACACACACACACACACACACACACACACACACACACACACACACACACACACAGAGAAAGCCAAAGCAAACGTGAAGACTCTTAGCTAAGGTGTGTATCCCTATCGATCGCCAATGTTTTTTTTTCATGTGTATGGACATGGTGGGAGGTGTGTATGACTCTAGGTTTCAGGAAACTGCATGAATGTGCTTCTCTCTATGTGTACGTGTGTGTGTGCTTCTCTGTGTGTATGTGTGTGTGCTTTTCTTTGTGTGTGTGTGTGTGTGTGTGTGTGTGTGTGTGTGTGTGTGTGTGTGTGTGTGTGTGTGTGTGTGTGTGTGTGTGTGTGTGTGTGTGTGTGTGTGTGTGTGTATGTGTGTGTGTGTGTTTCTCTGTAGGCTCTGTACAGTATGTTTGTGCTTCTCTGTGTATGTGGGCTTCTCTGTATGTGCGTGTGCTTCTTTCTTTTCATGTGTGTGTGCTTAACTGTGTGTGCTTCTCTGTGTGTATGTGTGTGTGTGCTTAACTGCATGTGTGTGCTTTTCTCTGTGTATGTAGCCTATGTTCTTATGAATGTGTTGCTACGTGTGTGTGCCTCTCTGTGTGTAAGTGTGTGTGCTTGCATGCGTGTGTGTTGCTACATGAGTGTGTGCTTCGCTGTGTGTGTGTGTGCGCTGCATGTGTGTGTGTGTGTGTGCGTACAGTGAGCAGTGCCATGAGGAAACAAGCTGCTACAGATCAATATTATCAGGAGCAGTCGTGCGCTCCATCACTGTCACAGGCTGAGCACTCATACTGGTGATGTGTGTGTGTGTGTGTGTGTGTGTGTGTGTGTGTGTGTGTGTGTGTGTGTGTGTGTGTGTGTGTGTGTGTGTGTGTGTGTGTGTGTGTCCATGAATCGTGTGTGTGTGTGTGTGTGTGTGTCCATAGCTAATCCTGATTAATTAGAAATCACTGTGGGGTACACCTTACAGGCCCTCTGTGCCCTTTAAAGTGTGTGTGTGTGTGCGTGTGCGTGTGCATGTGCGTGTGCGTGCGTGCGTGCGTGCGTGCGCGCGGCGCGCACGCGTGCCCATCCATTCCCCATTTCTTTGTCTGACGCTTTCAGTCAGCCTGGCACAGGAGACTTTCAAAAAAAAGATTTAAAAATGATTCAAAGTGAAACTGAATATGGAAAATAGAATTTTATTTATTCATGTGAAAATTGAATAGTATAAAATTATATTAAGAATATCCCTGGGATTATTACATTGTAGCTTCAGACTTGGTACCGTACAGTAAACCGCTAATCTAACACAAAAACACTACATACGGTAAGTGTTTGGTAATATGTATGAACTATGTACGTACTATATGCATCAACATAATGCTTCAGTCTGTTTAAATATCCATTTTTAAGTAGAGAGCAACAGAGTCATGAGGTTTGTTATGACACCTGAAAACAGCTTTCAGACTTGGTAAACATCTATAGATAGTTCATCCTTATATTGGTCTATTCGACACAGGAATTTTATGTAATGTTTGTAATGTTAATTTAGCTGTTGAAGAGTAGAACCAATTAAAACAGTGTTGAATTCAGCCCTCGAGGTGTTGAAATAAAATGGCTCTGGACGTGATAAGCATTTTCAATTAAGTCGACAACAGAAGCCTTATAAATGAACTCTCTCCTGATATCTTACTTGTGAAGCTCCTTTGACATCTCTAGTAACAATACCCCAATGAAGGCCTATGGCTGAAACCAGTCAGAGGTTTTGTACTTTTAAAAAAATATATTTTTTTATGGGCTTTTTGTCTTTTATTCAGATAGGACAGTGCAGAGCGACAGGGAGTGAGTGTGGAGAGAGAGATAGTAGTAGAGTAGAGTAGAGTAGAGTAGAGTATCTTTTATTGATCCCAGGGGGAAATTAAGGTGTCAAGTAGCATACACACATACATAATATAAATGAAGACATTGCTCACAAGACGTAACACACATATTACACATAAGATAATCATCATATATAGCTCACTGTTACATATATTTGCCAAGGCATCTCTCTCTCTCTCTCTCTCTCTCTCTCACTCTCTCTCTCTCTCTCTCTCTCTCTCTCTCTCTTCTCTCTCTCTCTCTCTCTCTCTCTCTCTCTCTCTCTCACACACACACACACACACACACACACACACACACACACACACACACACACACACACACACACACACACACACACACACACCAAAAATAAAGTGTAAAGGGGTAAGGTTGGGAAATGACCCACGCCAGATTTGAACATGTGTACAACCTTTGGGCATGGAAGCCCAAATGTGGAGGGGCTTTGCACGCTTTTTTAATTCTTTTTTTTTTTTCATTTACTGCAGCTGTAAATAATAATTCCAGACGCAGACATTCTACTTGGCGGGAAGACGTTAGAGTACTTAGTAGTGCCTTTTTTAAATCTAAATTTAATCTGACAAGAGGAGCCCTATAAAGTCCTATGGCATAATAATTAATATGTAGTATGCATAAAGACACCTTAGATATGGCTCACAGATTAACATACGAATTTATAATGCGTACATGTGTGAATGTGAATGTCATAAAGACATAAAGGTCAGTCGTGAAGTTTTAAAAATCCATAATGCAATATGAACATACAATAAGCCAGTACTGGTGTCTTATAGATGTGCCAAGGACACGATTTAATTTACATAAAGGGTAAAAGGGAGAAAGCGCGAGAGATAAAGACCAGAGCTGGACTGGCCATCTGGCATAGGGGGAATTTCCCAGTGGGCCCCGCACCCTCGTGGGCCCCTTTTTTCAGAGTTTTTAAAAATAAAAAAATAAAAACATTTTACATTTCTGAAAATAGGAGCCCACAAGGGTGCGGGGCCCACCGGTGAGTCCGTTCTGTGCCACTGATTATGAAGAGCCCTATCTCACGCCTTTCGTAAAGTCTTCACGAAAATAATAGATTCATTTTCGTGGTACATTCACGTTATTGCCCGCCTTTCGTAAAGTCTTCACGAAAATAATAGATTAATTTTCAGGCTGCCTATTCACTTGAATTGCCCCACTGCTGCTATGGTTATCCAAACGTCTGCAGGGGCGGGGAGGGGGTGCTGACAGAACACTGCTGATACACTCGGGACTCACTAATTCGACGCCCTTTTGGTACTTACGCCTTATGTCCCCTAAACCTAAACCTAAACCTAACCCTAACCTTAACCCTACTTAACCCTAAACCTAACCCTAACCCTAACCTTAACCCTAACCTTGACCCTAAACCTAATCCTAAATTGCTTGTTTGAAATGTTTGATTACCATGTGACGGTAGGCTACCGAAAGGGCATCAAACTAGTGGGTCGCTAGGCAACAGTCCGGCAATTCAAGTGAATAGGCAGCGTGAAAATTAATCTATTATTTTCGTGAAGACTTTACGAAAGGCGGGCAATAACGTGAATGCACCACGAAAATGAATCTATTTTTTTCGTGAATACTTCACGAAATGAGTGAGATACGGTTGTTATGAAGGGCCTCTTTAAGGCAAAAGTGCCCAGCCCTTTGTCTCTCCCAGTCCAGCCCTGACAAAGACATTGAGAGAACAAACCAGAGAAAACCACAGAGATGTGATACCAAGCTTATGGCATTTATCACTTAAGTTATTGTCTATTCTTTTGATTAATTTCCATGCGTAACACATTCAGCCTCTTGACGTGACATTAGGGCTCTATTTTCCACACTAATGAGGATGGGAGACGGATGTGTTTTTCTGTTGTGCTTTTTGCGCCTGCTGTGTTTTTTTTAACACATTGATGCCTGAAACACCTGTAAAAACAGCTGCTAAATGCCTAAGCTGATTTTGGTAAAATGTACTGTCAGCCTATAAAAACCTAAATACCAGTATGTCAGCATCTGAAACCCATAAAAAACTTTAATTGTATTTAAAAGCTTAGACCCTCCTCTTTGATCAGAACACGTTCATTCAGTTTTTCAATTTTCAATAAAAAATCTGAAATCTAATGAGCCTCAGTGTTACGCCACGCAACGTCCAGTATCAACGGGTTAAAGAAGGATAGGAAAATATTTCCAAAGACCCAACAGAAAGACACATATACATTATACACCAACTGTACATTTTAGCAAGTATAGGCCTACCGAGATAACCAATGGGGGATGTTTGTGCTATCTGTTGTGCTATCACATTTTCATTTTGAGTAAAAAATAAAAAAAGCACATGCATTATAGATGTAGGGTAGATCAACTATTGACAGAATCTATGCCGAGGAAAAAACAGCTATTAAAAAGTTTGCAGTGGCTACTTGGTGAAGTTGGCTGACAATGTTCTTTTTTTAATATAGGTTTTAGTCTAGGCTATTACTCTCATTCTGTCATAACCCCCATTCTCTCTCTCTCTCTCTCTCTCTCTCTCTCTCTCTCTCTGTAATTGTGTTAACAATGGAACAATTTTCCAGTGGAAAATCATTGTGTCTGTGGGGGGCAATGGCACTGTTTCCCATTCATTTCTCTGAATGTCTTAGTTGAAAGGCAGTACAGGTGAGGATGAAGATTTTAATAGCATGATAGACCACCGTGGCACCTACTGTGAATGTGTTACAGTGCTGTAAACCTTCCTGGGTTGATTGTCAAGGCAATTTCACCAACAGCATCCCAGACACATGGACCCCTCTGTGAGTATATAACGTGAGAGAGAGAGAAAGAGAGAGACCATTGTGAAAGTGAAAACCCAACTGGGAAACTCCAACTCCCATTATCATTGTCATTGCCATTGTGACACAGCATTCCAAAGCACACAACTGCACACTGCACACAACGAAATTGCATTTATGCCTCACCCGTGCAAGGGGGCAGCCCTCAATGCCCCCCCAAGGGAGCAGTGCAGCGGGATGGAAGCATGCTCAGGGTACCTCAGTCATGGAGGAGGATGGGGAAGAGCACTGGTTAATTTCTCCCCCCACCAACCTGGCTGGTCGGGAGTGGAACCGGCAACCTTTAGGGCAGTGGTTCTTAACCTTTTTTTCTTAAAGCACCCCCTTACCTGTGCCAAAGACAAGCCGTGCACCCCCAACCCAAACTTCTACACGTGTATATGCACTGAAAAAGGATTGAAGTGATTAATTACAATGACTCTTGCTTGAGACACTAATCAATAACTTAATGCCTTTACATGGGGACTAAGACATGTTTTGATTTGGCCAAATTATAATGTTCGCAAGCCACGATTTGGTCACAATATCAACACAAACAAAATTCCGTGCACCCCCTGAAATCTCTGGCGCACCCCCATGGGGGGGACTGCACCCCAGGTTAAGAACCACTGCTTTAGGATACAAGTCTGACGCCCTAACCCAGGGTTGGGGAACCTTTTTCATTCGAGGGGCCACTTCAAATTCCAACAAGGGTCATAAAAGTCCTCCGAGGGCCGTACACAAACACAAATCAGGATTTCTCCATGCAGTTTAGGCCTATATTGAAGGTAGACACCTTTAAAACAGTACCCACCTTCTCTAGGTCCCCTGAATATAACGTAGTTGCATTGGAAATGTAATTTCTAAGATTCCTTTACAAAATATGTCATATTTCATGTGAAGTTGCATAACATTAAAATGATATCGGGGGCCGGATAAAACGGCCTCAAGGGCCGCAAACGGCCCTCGAGACAAAGGTTCCCCACTAGAGATGGGATTTATGGCTCTTTTTCGGGATCCGGTTCTTAGTGGCTCGTTCCTTTCAAAGAGTCGTTCAAAAAACTGGTTCTTTTGGCTCTTTTTTAAATTATTTATTCAGTGTTAAGAATGTCATATTTTGACTCCACCTCAAGGTAATTTTGTCCAAACAACAACTGATTATTCTCCTGCTTCTAAAGACCGTTTTTGCCTCTCTTTGAGGCAAACAATTGTGTTTTTTCCCAAATTTAATTACACTGGTCGAGGTCACATGCTTAAAATGAATGAAAAATGAACGAAATAACGGTCGAGTGGCTCCCCCAGCTGTGATCCGGTTCCCATCGTTCACTTCAGGGAGCCGTTCAAAAGAACCGGCTCGTTCATGAACGACACACCTCTATTCCCCACCCCTGCCCTAACCGCTTACCCATGAGTGCCCATTGTGTAAAACCCATTGCACAAACACTGCTGCAAGAATTACTGCCTGTACCTACGGCATATACAGTACGTACATAATTGTACGCCATGCATTAGATCAGGGTTTCCCAAACTGGGGTGCGTGGCCTGCCATTAGGGGGTGCGCGAGCTGAATAGAGCAATGGTGGATATGTGTGTTTTATATCTAGCATTAATGAATATTAATTTGTTTTTAATTTTTATGGTGAATTGTATGCTGGAAGGGTCCATCTGAAGTGCAGTTTAACTCCTTGTCTATTGGAAAAGAGGATTCCCCAAAACGACTGTGCATAATGTGCAGTGAATGTGCAGTAAATCCATACTTGCGTGGCCATCAGCACACCATAAATTCGCTTGGGGGGTGCGCGAACCACATTGAAATGTGCAAGGGGGTGTGCAGGGAAAAAAGTTTGGGAACCACTGCATTAGATGCATGGACCGCACATATCACAAATACTTTAGAGATTTGGAAAGACTCATCATTATTCCAAAGACTTCCAAAGCTTCTGAGAAATAGACAATAGCATTTAGATACCCGACTGTAGGCATTTTCGCTTTCTTGGATGAAAAAAAATCACAGGTGAGCGAAGCAGGAAGCCTAACATGCAGGCAGGAAGACAACCTGCGGTGATAAGGAGGGAGAGAAAATAAGAAAAAAGAGGAAGAGTTTGTGAAAAAGAAGAGAAGAAAAAAAGAAAAGAGACAAGAGAAAACAAAAACACAACATATTTAACATATTTAAGAGTCACAATTATGTATGTGTATGAGAGTGAGAAGAGGTTAACGCTTCACTCTTTTTGTGAACCTTTTGACATTTACGTCAGGAAAAATAATTGAAAATAACACCAATAATTACTTTGATTGTGATGTTTGTTTCGCTTTTCCGTACTAGAGAAACAGACGGTAACACTTTATTTTAGGGATACATCTATTAGCACTAATACATAAAATGTTAATGCCTGCATAAGTAACTTGTAAGGCATGTACTAAGCAAACGCTAAGGCCTACTAGGTCCTTACTAAGGTTAAATTGGTAATAAATCCCTTATTGTGCATGAACAAGACATTTGCGAATACATGCCTAACAAATGTTTGATTTTTGCTTTGTACATGCCTTACAAGTTACTTATACAGGCACATTGTATGTATTAGTGCTAATAGATGTATCCCTAAAATAAAGTGTTACCAAACAGACAGACACATCGGCAGACAGACAGGCATCAGAAAGACGGACTGACAGAGAGTGAAGAATATATTGAGACGTTAGATGTGTAATGCAGATATAATTGGTGATATTTAGACACCTCTCAGACTTTATTCCCTCCATCTAGACTCTTCTCTGTTCTCCGCGTCTTCTCTGCCAGGTCTCTGAGGAAGGAGCTAATCTCAAGTTTTATTTATGTCTCATCTTTTGCACCTCAAACCAATTTACCTGTGTGTGTGTGTGTGTGTGTGTGTGTGTGTGTGTGTGTGTGTGTGTGTGTGTGTGTGTGTGTGTGTGTGTGTGTGTGTGTGTGTGTGTGTGAGTGAATCTGTGAGCATGTGTTTGTGACTGAGCCTGTATATGTATGTGTGTGTGTGTGTGTGTCTATGTGTGTGCGTGTGTGTGTGAATGTGTGAGCATGTGTGTGTGACTGAGCCTGTATATGTGCGTGTGTGTGTCTATGTGTGTGCGCGTGTGTGTGCCTATGTGTTACCGTGTGTGTGCACGTGCACGCATGCGAGCACAACTTTATCCCCTGTCACTCCCCCGAGACGCTATAGCACAGACATCATCAAGGCTTGTTCTTTTTTCTCACATTTTGCCAGAGAGCTAATGCAGTGTTTCTCAACCTTTTTTTTAGGCGAGGCACCCTTTCAAGGTGAAAATTTTCAAGGCACCCCAAGCATCGCATTGATGCCACAAAATACCACAAAAGCTTAGAAAAGTAACACATTTGGAGACATCACACGACCTACGTTCAAAGTTGCAGCTGACTGGGGTGACCTATATTTACTTTATTGTGCGTAAATGTCAGATGAAAGATTCCACTGACTAGCATTAACTCAGCAATTTAGACAAATATGTATTATATTCCATATTCTATTTATCAGTCACGTTTTCGCGGCACCCCTGAGGAGGGCCCGCGGCACCACAGGGTGCCCCGGCACCCCTGTTGAGAAACGCTGAGCTAAGGGAATAGTTTAACCTGGTGGCGGCGGCAGTATTTTTCTTTAAAAAGAAAGGCTGTAAAAGATTGATATTTATTGCCACTATTATTCCTTGAAACGTGTTTTAATCCAGTAATGGAGGAGCTACATATTTCATCGGGAGGGAACATTGTACAATTTCTCACTAATTTATGGGCCTTCGAGAAGACTCATATTTTATTTCCACGCGAATAAGCCACAGATGTAACTGCAGTAATTGCTTGTACTTACACAGATGTTAAGCGTGATATCTCATTTTTCTACATAAAATATCGCTCCATGCCCGGAGATATGTGGCTGAGAGCATTGGAGGGTTTGTGGCTGGTGTTTTGTGACATGTTGTGCAATGTGTACGTACACAGTAAAATTTGCATCGTTTATTCAACACTGTTCTGAGCTTATACAGTGAGTCCAATATGTATTTGATCCCTTGCTGATTTTGTTGGTTTGCCTACTAACAAAGACATGATCAGTCAATAAATGTTATGATAATATGTATTCTAATATGGAGAGACAGAATATCAAAAAGAAAATCCAGAAATTAACTTAAGAGAATATATATTAATTTATTTCCATTTCATCGAGCAAAATAAGTATTTGATCCCCTGCCAACTGATTACAGTTCCGCGCCCACAGACCAGATGGGCACTTCCGATCAACTTGCCATCTGAATTAAAGACACCTGTACATACTAACATGCATAAAAGACGAATTGAATCAGCAGAATCAGTCCATAGTATGAGTGAATCAGTCACACTCCAACCTCACCAGTATGGGAAAGACCAAAGAGCGGTCAAATGATATCAGGGACAAGATTTTAGACCTAAACAAAGATTAAATGGGCTGCAAAGCCGTTAAGAAAGAGACTGGGTATTAATGACCCAGTTGTTGATGCATTTCTTCCAAAATGTGAGGAATACAAAATGACTATCCATCAGCCTGTCTGGGGCTCTATACAAGATTTGACCTTTTGTAGGGATTTGATAATCATGAGAACAGAAAGAAAGCACCCTAGACCTGTACGGGATGAACTAGGCAATGATATCAAAGCTTCTGGGACCAAAATCACTGAGAAAACTACTTACTTAAAGCACTTAATGCCACAGAGTTTTAAAATCCTGTAGTGCACACATGGTACCTCTACTTCAGAAGGAACCTGTGCAGTCCCACCTGAGGTTCGCCAACGGACATCAGACTGGTTTAAGATATGATAAGGAGGTGCTGTAGTCAGATGAAACCAAAATCAAGCTGTTTGGCATTAACACAATTCAATGTGTTTTGAGAAAGTGTACTGCTGTCTATGATCCCAAGAACACCCTCCTCACCATCATGCATGAAAGTGATATCCATATGGTTTGAGGGTGTTTGTCTGGCCAATGCACAGGGCAACTTCACATCGTCAATGAATGGATGGAGGGAGAGATGTAATGTGCAATCCTGAGTGCAAACATCCTTCCCTCCACCACTACACTGAAGGGTGGGCCATTTTTGGATCTCCCAACATGACAATAATACACAAAATACAGTCAAAGCAACGAAGTGGCTCAATAAGAAGCATATTAAAGTCATGGAGTGGCCTACAGTCTCCAAATATTAACCCTATAGTAATTCTATGGAAAGAACTGAACCTCCCATTTGCCAAGCTACATACCACAAACTGTTAATGTTTTAGAGATAATATGCAAAGAAAAATGGGCAAAAATATTTTCTACTATATGCACAAACATTGTCATCAACTAAAAGAAGCATCTGACCTCAGTGCTAGACAACTAGGGCTTTGCCACAAAGCACTTTATCTTCTTTAGCGAGAGGGGTCAAATACTTATTTGCCTAAATTAAATACAAATAAATTAAAATATATTATTTTAAGTTATTTTCCGGAATTTCTTTTTGATATTCTGTCTC
>NC_085873.1:45335114-45355114 GCF_034702125.1 Engraulis encrasicolus | reverse complement strand
TCTGTAACTCTGTGAGTTTGTCATTGAAACACATAAGTTACACCATTAGAAACCTCAGACCTTCCAGATTTCAAATATATATTTTTTAAATAAATTATATAGCTGGCCCAATTTAAAGAAAGTGAAAAGAAATCTTCGCATATTCTGTACTCTCTGCCTGTAGCAGCCACACCTATAGCTATTCACATGTAAAGTACAGGTGCTTGAGTGGCTATTCAGAGGTGACAACACGCCCCTTTCAGGTAGGGTAAACACAGCAGACGTAGAGTGACAGGGGGGTTGGGGCTATCAGAGCACATGGGGATTGACAGGGGGGTGTGGGCCATTAGAGGTTTGTTCACACCTATCTCATTAGTATTCAAATGAGACAGGCAGTGGCAGTGACATAGTCATTCTTTTTTGCATTTTGTATGAAAACAACAAAACATTTCTAAATGCCCTTTTCACTTTTATGCTGCCAACACATTTGTTTACAAGATTCAAACTTCAAAAGTCTTGGCTGGATATATTTATTGTGTGTTTTCTTGAACTTTTTGAAGACCTCTGAAACCTGTTTTTTTGTACAGTTGTGTTTATACTCAATTTAAATAAAACATGTTTGTATGACATCCAATTTTTTTTCAGATTATTTCTTGTCAGGCTTTTCACAATACAACCATATATTCCACTTTTGCATAGATGCTTACTGTTAGTTGAAAATACTTGAAAATGTCAGGGTGGTGCAAGCAGCCCAAAAGCATCTGAAAGGCCTTAGACCTCAGAGGGTTAAATGGGAACTTCTGCCAATTTTAATATGCTGTTGTATTTCTCACGCTACAGTACCCATGACTTGTCAGTACCCGGTTATGCTGCATTTTTTGGCTCAGCCCTTTCCGAGATCTGAGCTATTCTAATGGGGGCAGACTTTGATTATATTAATAACCTTCTTCGCATAGGCCTACTCCAAATATTATCCCAAAAGGTATCCCTGTTTGCTAGTTGTCTGCTGATGTTGCATTATCTTTTGGATGTTATTGGTAATAAATCCAAATGTTTTTTTGAAATGTAAACAAACAACTGCCCCCATTACAATGACGAGGATCTCAGAAAAGGCTGCAAAAAGAAAAAATCTCATGTACTGACAAATCCAGGGTAGTGTGATCATTACAACTGCATGTTGAAATTGGCTGGAGTCATTCTTTAGGCTACTAAAAGGCTTAAACGTTTTGGGGAAATGCAGCCCAGATCATTTACAGTCAACTCTCACACATCCGCTATTTCCAAGCATCACCTTGTTTCTTTTGCTGTTGTTATTTTGCCACACTTTAGTACTGATTTTGATCCATCATGAGAGCCGTGTCTGTGATAAATGTGTTTTGTAAACTGAACGACACTTCTTTGCCTTCATGTCTCCTCAATTTATCAGTCTCTATTTCAGTGGTTCTTAACCTGGGGTGCGGGCACCCCCTGGGTGCGGCAGAGATTTCAGGGGGTGCGCGGAATTTTGTTTGTGTTGAGGTTGCGAACAAAATTCTGCTTCCAAGCTTTATAATTAAGCCAAATCAAGACAAAATTAAAACATGTTTTGGTGCCCATGTAAAGTCATTAAAGTATTTATTAATGTCTAAAGCAAGAATCATTGCAATTAATCACTTAAATCATCTTTTAGTGTGCATACACATGTAGAAGTTTGGAGGGGGCCCTTTCTGGTCTTGGGCACAGGTTAGGGGGTGCTTCAAGAGTAAAAGCTTAAGAACCACTGCTCTATCTCATATCCATTTGTTTGCTGTTTGTGAACATGTGCTTTATCTGGAAAAAAAAACCCCACAATAAGTATGGTTTCTTATTTTTTTCTAGTTTGTACTCTCTCTCTCTCTCTCTCTCTCTCTCTCTCTCTCTCTCTCTCTCTCTCTCTCTCTCTCTCTCTCTCTCTCTCTCTTTCTCTCTGTCTTTCTTGCTCTCTCTTTCTCTCCTCGTCAGTTTTATTATTGCTCATTTTTATTTCTCTGTCTCTGTTTCTCTCTTTCTTTCTCTTGTGAATAAATCGTCTGTACAAATGCTCCCATCACTTTCTTACGCATTTTATTTTGCTTTGTTTATTTTGTGACTTTCAATGTTTCCTTCAAGGAGATTTGGCAGGATCAATGGGTCTTTGTCTCTCTGTGTTTGTGAACATGTGTGTGTGTGTGCGCATTAGAGCCTGTGTGTGTGTGTGTGTGTGTGTGTGTGTGTGTGTGTGTGTGTGTGTGTGTGTGTGTGTGTGTGTGTGTGTGTGTGTGTGTGTGTGTGTGTGTGTGTGTGTGTGTGTGTACACATGTGAGTGCAGCAGTTTTGTGAGGTGAATTGAGTGGGCTGAAGGAGTGATTGTGAACATGTGTGTGTGTGTGTGCGCATTAGAGCCTGTGTGTGTGTGTGTGTGTGTGTTTGGTTGTGTGTGTGTGTGTGTGTGTGTGTGTGTGTGTGTGTGTGTGTGTGTGTGTGTGTGTGTGTGTGTGTGTGTGTGTGTAGTTGTGTGTGTGTGTTATTACTGGTATGTGAGGTGAAATGAGTGGGCTGGAGGAGTTATTGTGTGTGTGTGTGTGTGTGTGTGTGTGTGTGTGTGTCATTAGTGGTGTGTGTGTGTGTGTGGGCTGGAGGAGTTATTGTGTGTGCAACTGAGTAGGATGATCATAGAAATACAGCTTGCTACTATACACAGGGTAAACTCTGATTTGAGGTTTAGATGTGTGTGTGTGTGTGTGTGTGTGCGTGCGTGCGTGCGTGTGTGTGTTTGCGCACGTGTGTGCGCATGTGTGTGTATAGGTATGTCCGTGGGTGTGTGCATGCACAGTGTGGTCACTGCTATTATGCAAAAATGTTCTATAAAGATTATTTGAAAGATGTTGATAGTGTTGTCTTCTGCTTTATTTAGTAAAATCCAAGTATGAATAAAGGCCTATGTATATAAACCCTAAATACCTTTGATCAATATTATAGAAATTAGATGGATAATTTACATGTTAACAAGTTTTAAAAAAAAATGCACAAGTGAATTAGGACATGGCTGTGTTGGCCATATACAATACAGAACATTTGCCCAGTGGACTGTTGATCCTCCCCTCAATGGTTTCAGTTATTATGCCGCTTTGAGATAGTCATATTAATTATGCAGTTTGCGCTGTTAGGGTCAAATTTGCTCATATTGGATGACTCAAATTTTCTCAAAGGCTTCTGTTAGGCTTTTCTCAGGAAGAGCCCAAATGCAGCACACAAAAAGTCCAGGGAAGTTCAGGGGTTTATTAGAACTCAAAACTAGGAACAGAACTAGGAACAGAACAAAGCTCAAGGAATGAGAAAACAAAAACCCACGAGGGGGAAAAACTATCATAACCTACACAGAACACGGGATAACAGTTACAGGATACAGGGATAAACTTACAGGTTTCACGGACAGCGATTCGACACAACAGGACAAATGATTCCACGCAAGACAATGGAAACACAGGACTTAAATACACAGGGGGGATTAAAAAGTGGCACACGATAGGGCAGGAGACAACAGGGAGCAGGTGGCAAGACTACAAGGAGACGAGTGGACAATTACAAAGATCACCGAGGGCAGAGGGGCAAACAAGGAACCAAATGGGACAATCAAACCCAAAATCAAAGACAATAACAAATGGACACGAGCAGGGCAGATGATAGGACAAGACACAGGTGGAGACAATGACCAGGGCAAACGAGACTAACTAGAACAGGTGAACGCAATGACAAACAAGGTAAGCAGGTGCAGACAGTGACTGAAGGCAGGCATGGGTAACAGGAGGATAACAAGGAAACGAGAAAAGGGGCAGGTATCAGATGGAAACAATCAGGAGAACTAAGCAAGGCAAACGAGACAAGAGGACCAGGTGACACAAGCGAGGGGTGGGGCAGAACACATGACAGGAAAACACAAAAGCACATGGACAGGGAAGGTGACAGGTCAAAAACGTAAACAAAAACACAAGGAAACCAAACCAGAGCACAAGGGAGGGAAAGACATCAAAACACAAGGGTCCAAAAAACAAGATATACGGGTCCAGATCCTGACAGCTTCATTGTCTCTCTTAATGCCTGGTGGACCGGTCTTGGCTGAAAAATGCCTGGCCTGATTTTTCATCCTATAGCGCAGCCCTGGATACTGTATGTATATTATACAGGTTTGTTTTTGTTGAGAGTTTGTTTACATTAAGGGGGCTGAGAAAGTCAATCCATGAATCACTTTATCCAACATGAAAACAAAGTTGTTCTTCCCGGTGTTTGATTTTATCTTTTTTTTCCCCCGTAATGGGCTATTTCATGTAGGTCTACAACTTCTGGATACTATCCCATGACAGTTCAACATAATAAGACCAAACACAAGTCACAGACCTCCACTTTAAAGTAACCGGTACAGTAGAATGAAGTGTAACCCATCACAATAATCTGTAGGTAGGCACCCTGTATGGGGTCTGCTGTAGTCATTTCAGGACCAAGGACAGCTACCAGGTCAAGCATGCACAGTTTGCTGTACAAGAACACCACGATACTGTAAGTACACCATTTTTTTCTGCACTATCCTATCTGCACATGCGCACCACGCAAGGCTGCGCGATCCGGATTCGTGAAGCAATGTCGCCAGAGAGAGTAGAGAGAGATTCCATTGGCCCATTGTTTCCGGGTTCTATTATTGCAAGGGGGATGTGGGGGAAATCCTAGCCTGGTTCACACCAGACGGTGTATGTGTAGCTTCGGCGCCCCCTGGCGGAGCAGAGCTTCACACACTACCGTCTGGTACACAGCCATAGAGCACGCTCCGTCTCCAACCAGAAAATAGGCTGAGAATTTATTGCTTCTGCATGGCCTCCTCACCAACAAATTCCTTCAAAAACCTTCCTGTTAATCTTTAAAGAGTCAATATAGTCTCTAATCTGTCTTGTGACTCCTCAATGTGAGTTACCGTTTATATTTAAGAAATAAATGCTCCGTCTATTTTCTGGTTGGAGACGGAGCGTGCTCTATGGCTGTGTACCAGACGGTAGTGTGTGTAGCTCTGCTCCGCCAGGGGGCGCCAAAGCTACACAAACACCGTCTGGTGTTAACCAGGCAAGGGGAAATCCCCCTTTAGGCAGACCTAGGCAGACCTAAGGACTGTTCTATTCATTCTAGGAGCATTATGACACGCCCCTTTAGGCAGACCGGAACCTGGTCACGTTAGGTGCCCATAGAAACCTATTATGTTGGCATATCTCTATATACTTAAAGAATCTCTGATGTCGCCCTTCGTTTCACCCAAAAGCTGATCTGTTAGTGTTGTTTCCCTAAAAGCCAGTCTGTAAGATTTGTTTTATTCAGGTAGCCGAGGCTACATGGCATTTTTTCGTGGTTTATACACCACATAATGTTATAAATGTGGGAAATACTCGTAATATTATATAATGGTGCCGGTGGTAGGGATAAGGAAACTTGTCATTTTCTAAGTTAGCCTAACGAGACACTGACGTGGCCGTCTGTCAAAGATGGCAGAGGCCTATTGATCAGACATGAAGCGTTTTGTCAGCGTCTTGACAAATAGTCTACAATTCACAATAAAGATGGAATAATTAATCATACAGACTTTCAGGGTCCTTACAGGTAGCGAAACGAAGGGCGACAATGCTCCACGTCCGGATCGTGCAGCCTTGGGTGGTGCGCATGTGCAGATAGGGTAGTGAAGCTAAATAATGGTGTACTTACAGATCCCAAGGGAAACATGAATCCTACACTGCACGCACAGTATATGGCCATAGTGAAACAGTGGCTAATTGTGACATTTTTAATGTTACTTAAAGGATAGTTGAAAAATGAAAATGAAAGTTTCACCATCGATTTCCCATGCCACACAATGCATCTAATGATGAGCCATTCCGGGCAATGCCGCGCCGTTATGGAGTTAGCTTATTTTAAGCTTTTTGGCGAAAAACGCAGCCAATGCATCACGGCGGGGCCAATTTGTAAATATTATTTTCTGATGTTTCCCCGCTATAAACAACCTCAAAAACGCTACACACTTCATCACAAAGGTCTCGTCAATCAAACCGAGGCATAGAGAAGATCATCGGACCACACAGTCTTTCACTGGCCAGTGTTTTCAGAGGTGTCTCACTGTTGCAACTCTCTGACCCGGATGCAGGCTACTCAATCAGGTGGCTAGGTAGGCTAAACATGGTCCGCGGTTCTTACACCGGCTGCGACCGTAAAATGAAAAGCTGGAACCCCGACCGTTTTCACCGACTGCCACTGTCTAAACCAGCCATATTACGGGAATGGATAATAGCATCAGAAGTGGACGAAACTGACATAAAAACCCTGAGGGATCGCGACTACCGTGTGTGCAGGCAGCAGATTTGAAGAGTTGGAGAGTAGGCCTACAGGTAGGCAGACTACTCTTACAAAGTAATTGCAACACGGTATAATATAACATGGATTCAACTTTGTAATAACACACCACTGGTGGTGTACTTACATCTGTAAGAGCACTTCTAGTACGACTTTATAAAATTCCTCCAGCCCTCCTCCGTTGCGTAATGGTCCTCCACCATCTGACCCCGCGCGCCCTCGTCAATTAGAGTCTACTTCACTGAAACTGCTCTAGCATGCTTGACATCAACCACCTCGAATGCCTCAGGTCGCACAATTTCACAATTTCACTTGCCATCCCGCGCTAGTTTGTTTTGACAGTTTATTTATCTCCTGTAGTGGGCTACATTTACTGCACCTGTATGCCTTCTCAAAACAGAGTGCTTGCTGGCAAAGACGCGCGGTGTTGCAACCAGTTTCACAGATTCACAGACAGTCAAGATTCATGAGCCAGACACATTTACACATGTTTCTCTCTCTTCAAACATACCTCCATAGCCATGCACCTTTTTTACACAGCATTCCTCTTTAGACGGTTTTGTTTAGGTGTTCCATCTCCCTTACTCTTCTTGTAGTCATCATCCTCGAAATGCTCCCTCCACACACGGTAGTCGCGATCCCTCAGGGTTTTTATGTCAGTTTCGTCCACTTCTAATGCTATTAATCCCGTAATATGGCTGGTTTAGACAGTGGCAGTCGGTGAAAACGGTCGGGGTTCCAGCTTTTCATTTTTCGGCTGCAGCCGGTGTAAGAACCGCGGACCATGTTTAGCCTACCTAGCCACCTGATTGAGTAGCCTGCATCCGGGTCAGAGAGTTGGAACAGTGAGACACCTCTGAAAACACTGGCCAGTGAAAGACTGTGTGGTCCGATGATCTTCTCTGTGCCTCGGTTTGATTGACGAGACCTTTGTGATGAAGTGTGTAGCGTTTTTGAGGTTGTTAAGAGCGGGGAAACATCAGAAAATAATATTTACAAATTGGCCCCGCCGTGATGCATTGGCTGCGTTTTTCGCCAAAAAGCTTAAAGTAAGCTAACTGCATAACGGCGCGGCATTGCCCGGAATGGCTCATCATTAGATACATTGTGTGGCATGGGAAATCGATGGTGAAACTTTCATTTTACGCCGGAACTATCCTTTAAGCCCGATTCGCACGGGATAAATATTACCTATGGACCCCTGGTAATTCGCAATTACCCCCGGACCTCCGTGATTTTTCGGGGCGCATTCGGACGGGATAAATAAACGTCTGTTATTTACTCAATTCATTGACATTACAAGGGGGTGCAGACGGCGCGCCTATGTGAAATTAGCCCAGGACGCCTGTGTTTCGCCGAAATACAGTAGGTAATTCGCGGCGGAATTATTACCTCACAAATCGCGGACATGGCACATTCGCGTAGGCCTAACATCTCAGACATTCTCCGTAATTATTCCGAATTACCGGGGGTTCATAGGTAATAAAAGTCCCGTCCGAATCGGGCTTTACAGGTATACATATTCAACTTATCTTTCCCTACCCTACGTATCTTGTGTACTGCCTGCTTCAGCCATTTCAGGACCAAGGACAGCTTCCAAGTCCAACATGCAAAGTTTACTCTTCAAGAACTTGTGTGCTAAACGGTCATACAACAGAGAGGGAAGCACTGTGAAATAGTGAATCACTGGCATAAGTGCCTATCAAACTTGTGAAATAACACTCCGTCATCTCTTTAAATTTCATAATTATAAAGTCTTTACCACGCGTTGGTAAAACACTACATGATGTGTTTATTATGTTTCAATGTTCAACAATGAAGTTTGTCACATGTGCATGACTATTTTCACATTTGAATTATTATTATGCTGTTTAATGTCATTACAACCTTTCATGAATGTGTACACTAAGTGTTATTGCAGCTTGATCTCCAAAAATTCAGTGCTCCTGGACACGGATGTTAAGGAGAGAGAAAAAGAGAGAGAGAGAGAGCACACATGTGTGTGTGTGTGTGTGTGTGTGTGTGTGTGTGTGTGTGTGTGTGTGTGTGTGTGTATGTGTGTGTGTGTGTTTGTGTCGGGCGGGGGATTGATTGACATGGCCAGTCTCTGAAGTGTATCATTTCACCGTCACCAAGGAAATAGAAGTAGAATAGAATAGAAAAGAATTTATACTTTATTTGTCATGCAAGCATGAAATGTATCTTTCGTCTCACCATAAAAACATAAATGTAAATTCACTCCATTAAAAAACTCACACTCTAAAAAAACATAAATACACATAAAACATTGCACATATCCCCTCCCTCTAGCCACTCTTCCCAGCATACACATCATATACAGTACAGGTCAGATACCAGATCCAGTCCCTTGTTTGTTACACTAGCCAAACTTTTTCAAATGTTTTTTTTTTTAAGACAAAATATTTGAAATTAGAAAAATCCTGAGAAAACACAAGACTGTGGAAACATAGAGCTGTGGGAGTATAGAGAGCAATTCTGTGTGTCCATCACGGAAAATAATTCTGTGTCCAGGAGCACAGAATTTTGGCAAAATCCGTGCTCCTGGACACGGATTTTGTGTCCTTAACATCCGTGTCCAGGAGCACGGATTTTTTGGAGATCATGTTGGTTATTGTTAAAGTTTTCACTCAACACAAACCTATTTCTCAATACTCTCTTTCTGAAAAACACTCCCAAAATGAATAACATTGTGCAATCCCAGATGTCAAGTCAGGGGGAGTATCAGTGTATCAGTTTCTGACGGGTAGTCCTGACAGATCTGATTAGCCGAGTCTAAAATAAGTGAAGAATCAATTCAGGAAGGAAGGAGAGCTCTGTCAGTGAACTGGTTCATATTTCAGGTGATGTCTGATTTAATACATACCAAGTCAACAAATAGCAAGGTTGAATCGTGCTTCTTGCACTTCACTGATGTAAGTAAGTGTGCGTGTGCGTGCGTGTGCGTGCGTGTGCGTGTGTGTGTGTGTGTGTGAGAGAGAGAGAGATAGAGAGAGAGAGAGAGAGAGAGAGAGAGAGAGAGAGAGAGAGAGAGAGAGAGAGAGAGAGAGAGAGAGAGAGTGACGTGTGTGTGTGTGTGTGTGTGTGTGTGTGTGTGTGTGTGTGTGTGTGTGTGTGTGTGTGTGTGTGTGTGTGTGTGTGTGTGTGTGTGTGTGTGTGTGTTTGTGTCGGGTGGGGGATTGATTGACATGGCCAGTCTCTGAAGTGTATAATTTCACCGTCACCAAGGAAATAGAAGTAGAATAGAATAGAAAAGAATTTATACTTTATTTTTACATGCAAGCATGAAATGTATCTTTCGTCTCACCATAAAAACATAAATGTAAATTCACTCCATTAAAAAACTCACACTCTAAAAAAACATAAATACACATAAAACATTGCACATATCCCCTCCCTTTAGCTACCCTTCCCAGCATACACATCATATACAGTACAGGTCAGATACCAGATCCAGTCCCTTGTTTGTTACACTAGCCTAACTTTTTCCATTGCTTGTTAACCATGGAGATTGCGTTGGGTATGAATTAATGCTTGTAGATGTTTTTCCTTGTAATGTGCACTCTGTAGCGCCTCCCTGAGGGGAGCAGCTCAAATTCAGGGTGAAGGGGGTGGGTGTTGTCATCTAAAATGTTTGTGGTTTTCCTATCAACTGCAGTCCAATACAGCTTGTCCAGTTGTTTTTGGGGTCGCCCTATGGTTTTTCCAGTATTTTTCACCACTCTGGACAGCCTGTTCTCATTAGACAGGGTGAGGTGGCCATACCAAACAGATATGTTATAGGTGATGACACTCTCTATAAAGCTAACATAGGTCCTCTCCAAAATGTTGCTGCTAAAACCAAAACCTCTCAATTTTCTTATTAAAAACAACCTTAGTATTGTAGTACTCAGTATATTTTAGAAATCTCTTGAGAATGGAATAGAGTAGAGTTATGCTAAAAGTAATGCTTCAAATGCTAGAGTCAAGTGACGATTTGGACAGCCATGGCCAAATGGTTAGGGAGCTGGTCTTAAGATCAGAAGGTTGCTGGTTCAAATCTCACCCTGACCTCTCCCTACACCTCCATCCATGGCTGAAGTGCCCTTGAGCAAGGCACCTAACACCCACATGGCTCCACGGACTGTAACCAATACCCTGTATTTGCTCATTACTAATCTTGGCAGATAGCCCAAACCAGAGATGGGACCAAGTCACTAATTTGCAAGTCGCAAGTAAGTCCCAAGTCCTTCCATTCAAGTCTGAGTCAAGTCACAAGTTAAGACACAATTGACCAAGTCAAGCCCAAGTCCAAGTCGTGCCAAAGCCAAGTCAATTCCAACTCTAAGTCTCATTTTCTTCCAAGTCCTTAACAAGTCACCTCGTATTCTATATACTTACTTACTTACTTACGCCTACCGCCCAAATTTGGGCATAGGCCACGAACAAGTGCTCTCCAGTCATTTCGATCCTGGGCCATCTTTCCCAGTTGTCCCCATGTATAGCCAGACCTCTTCACATCCGCATCTAGGTCGCGACGCCAGATGTTTCTTGGCCTTCCCCTCTTCCTTCTTGCTTGTGGATTCCAGAAGAGGGCCTGTCTTGTGGTGATTTTTACAGGCTTGCGAAGGGTGTATTCTATATGCGTGACAATTACTTTTGGTCATGAATTCATTCAACTCTCCACACTGCTGTGCATGCCTCCCTTTGCCAGTCATGTCCTAAACAAAAATAGTAGGACAACTAGTAATGGTTAAGTGCCCCAAACCATCAGACATTGACGACACCTCATATTCCAAACCACGAGACATTGACAATACCTCATATTCAAAAACAGTAAACCAACAGATCAAAAGAGTCCAAATTCGCTTTCTCTTTATGTGCCTGACGTTGGCCCCTCTCTTATTATTAAAACCCAGCTAGTCAGTATTTGTATTACTGTCTTCTTACTAGGGGTGTACATCACAGCCATCGTGACGACATCATACGGTATTGATTTCTTAAATCAGGGATTCGATTCTTTTCGATACGATAAGATGCAAATCGGTTCGATTCGATTTTTTCCAATTACTTTTCCACTGCTATTGTGTTATGGAGCTAGGGCATTGCACAGGGGCCAGCGATTCGATTCTTTTCGATTCTTAAGAATGCCCCACGATACGATGCGATTTGATTAAATCGCCGGGCGATACTTCTGATATATCGATCCATTTCGATTATATTTACATCCCTACTTCTTACAACGAAACAGGAGAGGAGAAAATGAAGAGAAGCGGAGTATGGGGGACATGATGGGTAGAGGAAGAGGAAAAGAAGAGATGAGGGAAGGACTAGAGGAGGAGAGGAAGAGTAAACGTTGAGGGAGGAGAAAGAGGAAGGAGAGGAGGTAGGAGGAGCAATACAACGTTACAAAGGACTGAGATGGGGAGTTTTAAAGGGGCACCTCTGGTCATACCTAGGCTGCATTCAAACAAACTTTCCTTTTGCACATGTCATGCTTTTTAATTTATATTTCCTCTTTTTGTTCAATTTCTGGTAAATCGTTTAATCTTACATGCATAGAAAGAAAGCAATTCTACCATCACTACAGTGCACCACGCCCTCCCCTCTGATTAATTCTAAAAATAATTGCTTTTCTGAAAAAAATAACCTCCTGAATATAGTTTCCTAAAATATGCTCTCTTCCCTCCGTCACTGCAAGCTAACCATTATGTGTGCTTTCAGGGTTGCCAGATGAGGCTGATGATTTCCAGCCCAAAAAATGCTCAAATCCCGCCTAGAAGCACAAAATCCCGCCCAATTCTATTGATTTCTATGGCAAAAATTGGGCGGGTTTTTCTGCTAAATGCCATTTTTACCCGCACACGGCCACCCTAAGCAGCCCAATTGGGCGGGAAACAGCCCAATCTGGCAACACTGTGTGCTTCAGCTCTCTCACACAAAATAACAATGTACTGCTGAGAGGCTGGTGAATTTCATCATGCAGGCTCTCAGTGTACCACGGTTAGAAAAAGGTCTTCATTTTGCTTAAATTACATCTCACCCACAGTGTGTACCACAGTGTGCTTTCCAGAGGTAGAAATGCATGATGTTGATGTGGCAGACATGCATGATGTTTAACCCATTTTAGCCTGATACTGCGTATATGTTGTTTGACCTTTGGCACCTGGAGCGATATATACGCTGCAATCAGGCTCTTGAGATTTGAGTGTTTTTTTTGTTTTTTTAAGAATGTTGGTATTTTAGAGCTGAATGAACATATTCTAATGCAGGTCCTAGCTTTTAAATGCAACTCATTTCATGTTTTTATGTGCTTCAGAGGCTGAGATACTGTATATGGGTTTTAATAGGCAGAGGGCACCTTTCCCAAAAAGGGTTTTAGCATTCAGCAGGCGTTTTTTGCAGATGCCTTAGGTTAAAATGGGTTAAGTAGTACCTGTCTGGCCATGGTGGGACTCACTAGTTCGACGCCCTTTCGGTACTTACCGCTTACATCATACGACCCTAAACCTAACCCGAACCCTAACCTTAACCGTAAACCTAACCCTAAACCTAACCCTAACCCTAACCTTAACCCTTACCTTAACCCTAAACCTAACCCTAACCTTAAATCGCTTGTTCGAAATGTTTGATTACCATGTGAAGTACCGAGAGGGCGTCAAACTAGTGGGACCCTGGCCATGGTACACACTGCTGCCAGAGAGCAGCAAGTCAAGTCAAGCGTACTTCATTCTCAAACATCTATGTAAAACGGTTAGCACAGACATTTGAAATTGTGTTTGATCAGTCTCCAATGTGCAGTTAAACTAAACATATAGGCCTAAGTAAGACATTGACAGTGACATCACGCATGCACACATACACATACAGGTACACACACACACACACACACACACACACACACACACACACACACACACACACACACACACACACACACACACACACACACACACACACACACACACACACACACACACACACACACACACACACACACACACACACACACACTGCATTAAGAAGACTTACATACTGATGGACAATAAATACACACACACACACACACACACACACACACACACTCACACACACACACACACACACACACACACACACACACACACACACACACACACACACACACACACACACACACACACACACACATAGCAGAGGCTTGTACAATAGCCTAAATGTACATTTAACACACACACACACACACACACACACACACACACACACACACACACACACACACACACACACACACACACACACACACACACACACACACACACACACACACACACACTCACACACACACACACACAATTACATATACACACACACACACACACACACACACACACACACACACACACACACACACACACACACACACACACACACACACACACACACACACACACACACACAATATGTCTCTCTCTCTCTCTCTCTCTCTCTCTCTCTCTCACACACACACACACACACACACACACACACACACACACACACACACACACACACACACACACACACACACACACACACACACACACACACACACACACACACACACACACACACACACAGCAGAGGCTGTGTACTGGAAGAGCCAATTATCCAGTTCCAAATGTAGTAGACATTGGAGTGGCTCGTATAAAACCCATGGATCCTTATAAAACAGGCAGCAGGGATCTCTATTAAGGACACAGTCTACAATGTTATGCAGGGGCGGTGAAGTGAAGTCTGCAGTCTAGGAACCACGGGGAGTGCTTACATTTTACAGAGTGGAATTGACCCCAGGAGTGAAATAGGCAGTGCAGCTCTGTTCTCTAGAACTACTCTGCTAAATTACGACATTGGGGAGTGAAGACCTGATGATTACCAATACTCAGACTAAGGGGTTGCCTATGGGTCCCACCAAATGTTTGAAATAAAGAGCAGGACAGCACTCCAAGTTTTGTGGTTTATTGCCTGTCAGACGTTTCGGGGTTAACCTTATTCAGGTTTTTGCCCGACACTGAAGAAGGTTAACCCCGAAACGTCTGACGGGCAATAAACCACAAAACTTGGAGGGCTGTCCTGCTCTTTATGTCATATATTCTTGAGGAATGAGCACCCAGTTGTTTACTTTGTTTGAGTTGAGCGCGTTACACCACTGAGTTTAATTCCCACCAAATGTTTCCCATTGTAGCGGGGCCCCCAACAGTCATCCCTGCCATGTTTATACCAGCGAAAGTAATTCAAAAGGGCCTCATATCAATATTTTGCCAAGGGCTCCCAAATGACTAGAACCAAAGATTGTCTTAGTTCTAACCAATAGAACGTCTCTGGTAGAACCGCTTCTGAGTGCTACTATCACCCAATATGCTCTTTGCCCAATTCATGTAATTGACTATAGTTGCCTGGCTGTGTGAAGGACATAAGAGATCGTCACACACACACTGGAGCTGAATGCAAATCAGGAAAACTGTATTACTGTAACAAAAGCTGACAAAAATTACAAATGATACAAAAGAAACGTTTCCCTGTCCGAGATAAGACTCCAGTTGGCTCACTATTGAATTATCATCCAGTTTTTTCACGAAATCTCATCATCATCATCATCATCATCATCATCATCATCATCATCATCATCATCATCATCATCATCATCATCATCACCACCACCATCATCACCACCATCATCATCAATCATCACCATCATCTTTGTCATCATCATCACCATCATCATCCCCATCATCGTCATCACCACCATCATCATCGTTATCACTACCACCACCACCACCATCATCATCATCGTCATCACCACCATCATCATCATCATCACCATCATCTTTGTCATCATCACCACCATCATCACCATCATCATCCCCCTCATCGTCATCACCACCACCGCCATCATCATCACCACCGCCATCATCATCACCACCGCCATCATCATCACCACCATCATCATCCCCATCATCGTCATCACCACCATCATCATCATCATCATCAACATCACCATCATCTCCACTATCATCATCACCATCATCATCGTCATCACCACCATCATCATCACCACCACCACCATCACCATCATCATCATCATCATCATCATCATCATCACTACCACCATCATCATCAACATCATCATCATCATCATCAACATCACCATCATCGTCATCACCATCATTGTCATCACCACCACCACCACCACCATCATCATCATCATCATCACTACCACCATCATCATCATCACTACCACCACCATCTTTATCATCAACATCATCATCCCCATCATCGTCATCATCACCATCATCATCACCATCATCACTACCACCATCATCATCATCACTACCATCATCATCATCATCATCATCAACATCACCATCATCATCACCATCATCACCACCATCATCATCACCAATCATCATCACCACCATCATGCCCATCATCGTCATCACCACCATCATCATCATCATCATCATCATCATCATCATCATCAACATCTTTGTCATCATCACCACCATCATCATCACCACCACCATCATCATCATCACCACCACCACCACCACCACCATCATCATCATCACCATCATCATCATCACCACCACCACCATCATCATCAACATCACCATCATCACCACTATCATCACCATCATCTTTGTCATCATCACTACCACCACCACCACCATCATCATCATCATCATCAACATCACCATCATCACCATCATCACCAATCATCATCATTCATTAGCTGCAGCTGCACACAGCAGCACATCTCTGGAACTCATGCACAGCCACCATCTGGTGAAGTGCAGTCATCAGTAATCCATAGTCATCACCTTTAGTATATTTAGGTGAACAACGCGTTTCGCATTGCGCTTCGTCAGGTTCAAAGTGAACCTGACAAAGCGCAATGCGAAACGCGTTGTTCACCTAAATAAAATCATAAATACACATCATAAATTCCTTATTCTTGGCTGCATGTCTCTGGGAGGAAAGAAGCTACAGTATAGCCTACATGCCAAGTTAATGTCAATTTGAGCAAGGATGGTTGATGTGCCAATATGGTTCATGGTAGTTTAGCTCTCATGGCTATAAATTATTGTGTCTTATAGCTATGAAGTAGCCTACTGTGTTTTGGCATATAAACCATCTTGGCTCTCAAAAGACATTAACCAACCTGAGGCTGTTTGGCATACAATATCTTTTTTTCCACCCACAGGCATAGAGTAATCCACCATTGGGTACATCAGCATACTGTATCTACCCTCCCCTCGTACACAGTTTCTTGGCATATTATATTATACATAGGCCTACTAAAAAAAATAAATCTCTAGCTGCACACAACACAACCTCTGATGGTTGGAAACCGCTGGTCAAAAAATTAGTGTGGTTGGCTGTCAGTGTCTTGCCCCTTCTCACAACGCCGTGTTTATAAACAACAACAAAAACATGTAGCCTATGTTATATATTATTTGGCTCCACTTGCCTCACTATTTGATTAACACTCAGACTCACCTATCATCCTGCTCCATGTAATCACCATCGTGCCATGGGCTGCACCTGCACGCAGCTTGTTACTCTGAGCACATCAATTACTACCTGTGCTGTGCTTACAGCTGTAGTCAATTAAAACATGTGTGCACCTGTCACACTGTCAGTGGCTCCCTGCTGCTATTGAAGCATAATGTTTCAGCAAGTTGGCTTGTAGTCGTTTGTTAGTTTTCTGGCTAGTTTCTCTCTGATGAGCACATTATGTGTCACACATTATAAAGATTAAATGAAATGGGGCTGGGGCTGAATAAATATGATTGTTTTTCCTATATTGTAATATGCATGGGTGAGGCATGAATGCAATTTCGTTGTCTGCAGTGTGCAGTGTTCACTTGTGTGCTGTGGAGTGCTGTGTGACAATGACAATGGGAGTTGGAGTTTCCCAGTTGGGCATTCACTTTCCCTAATATAATTTTACTACTAGGCTATATATGAAGCTTATTTACAGAAATGTGGCACATTTTCCAAATGTGATCTTGTGGTAGTCTAAAATACTGTAGGCCTATGGAAGGATCATGCGGTCGTAGCCTCTTACTGCAGATGGGGTCGCAGGTGGGCCTATTCAAATATTTGCTGAAAATGCTCAACTGCATCATAACGACATTGCTATGACAGTACTGAGAGCCTTAAGTAACAGATTAAGACATAGCCATTACCATTTTGGTGACAGTAAGCTTATAACATAGGCTCTACGCTAAGGGGTTAAATGCCTACAGAGGTCGAGGTCCTATTAATTCATTTCTGCTACAAAAAGTAAAAAAGATAAATATCAATATTTACAAAGGTGTGTGTGTGTGTGTGTGTGCGTGTGTGTGTGTGTGTGTGTGTGTGTGTGTGTGTGTGTGTGTGTGTGTGTGTGTGTGTGTGTGTGTGTGTGGGTGTGTGTGAGAGAGACAGACAGACAGACAGACATTTCGTGTGTGTGTGTGTGTGTGTGTGTGTGTGCGTGCGTGTGTGTGTGTGTGTGTGTGTGTGTGTGTGTGTGTGTGTGTGTGTGTGTGTGTGTGTGTGTGTGTGTGCAGAGGCGATTCTAGGGTCAGGTGGGGCCCCACGCGAAAATGCAAAAGAGTGAATATTTGAACCAAAATCACCACTTTTGTAGTACAGTATGGACTGTCATTCACTATCTAGGGGCTTGGGGGGCCCAAGCGGCTGCCTGCCTTGCCTGGTGGCAAGATGCGCCTCTCTGTGTCTGTGTGTCTGTGTGTCTGTGAGGGAGAGAGAGAGCGAGAGAGAGAGAGAGCGAGAGAGAGAGAGAGAGAGAGAAAGAGAGAGAGACAGAGACAGAGAGAGTGTGTGTGTGTGTGTGTGTGTATGTGTGTGCGAGAGAGAGAGAGAGAGAGAGAGAGAGAGAGAGAGAGAGAGTGTGTGTGTGTGAGAGAGAGAGAGAGAGAGAGACAGAGACAGAGACAGAGAGAGAGAGGAGAGACCGGGTGCATTATGTGTCCTCGCCGCTTGGTGGCAGCAACCTCCACAGCGCGCTGCATTGAGTATCGCGCTCACACACACACGCACTGAAGAGCCGTTCGGGGCACCCGTCTCTCCTTCTTCACACACAGAGAGCATACTGACGAACCGGCTTCTGCGTTTGCCTTCTGCGAGGCTGGCAGTGGTGTTTTCTCACCGATGCTACTCGGCACTCTTGCTGTGTGTGGTGTTGGTGGTTAGACATTTAACTTACTCGGTTGATCACAGAATTTAACTAATTTTGCGGACCAACAGGATCGGGATTGCCTTTGGAGTTTGTTCGAGCGTGGTGTCGTTGCAGACAATATTAGGTGTTACACTTTCCGAACCCCGTATTGGGAACATCATCTACGGGTGCTTGTGGGGGGTGCCCGAGTAATCATCTGAGGATACAAAACATTTTTACTCTCCCAGTTTGTGGGAAAATGTTTTTTCTCAATAACTTTAAAGGACTAACTTTGCTATCTTCCAAGCTGACTGTAACCGTTACTCTTGTGTTTGAAGGGATTATTCCAAGGAGCGTCAGCGGTGCGTCTTTTTAAGCCTTTCTATCAGGAAAAATAGCCTAGGCTACACTAGACAGGAGAAAGACGGACGTTGATAAACCGTGATTACTGGAAATAACTTGGATCAGTTTGGTGACGGTGCTCTTTTTTGCAGATGAGTGACAGAGATTTGCACAGAATACGTTCCCTGTGGACATGTGCGTAATGTGTCTGTTGCCTTTTAATAGATTAAGTCGCTGAAAAGCGCCACTTGAACTGACACAGCTTGGCACAGATTTGGCAACTCAAAGAGCCAAGACCGTCCGGGAAAGCGCGGACACACACTCGGATCAGACCGGTCACACGGGCCAGGGGAATCTCGCGCGCACCAGGTCACTCCAAGTGAGCTTGATCGGAGCAACATGTATCCGGTGTGCCGGGCGCAGGTGGCGTTCAACGACGGGCTTCTGGGGGCAACGATGGGCAAATCCACCAGGATGAAGTGGCGACCCACTTGGATATTACTGATTCTTTTGCTGTCCATTCACTACGCGACGCCTCAAGGTAAGATGACCAACCCTAGCTTACTTTACCAGTGATGACTGACGTGTGACTGACAGCAGAACAACCGCTCGCTCGCTTGCTCGCTTCACAAGCCCGGTCGGAGGTGAATTGTGTCATTTTGTGTCGCCGGCTGCACTGTTTTATCACCAGAAAGCAGGCAGTTCACACCGCCGACCGAAGTCCCAGCACCTCCAAGCTCTCTCACATAGGCTATTCATGTAGGCTACGTATAATTCTGAATCATAACGAATAGCCTACCAGTTGAGACTTTCTGAAGAATCGTGTTTCCTTGAAATGCACTATGACATTGTCACCGGTCTTCTTTGGTGTAGAATTAAGTAAAATAGAAACAGTTCACATGTTCTCACGCGAGTTGAACACACCACTTGTCCCCAAATCAAGATATCAGTCATTATACCGCGGCCAGAGTGCGTGCGTCTCTGTGTGCGCGTGCCACATTGCTGCCAGCCTTATTAACGGCTGCTGCATTCATGGCAGCCGAGCGCGTGGATTTTTGTGTGGTGGCGTTGCTGTACGTGCGTGCGTGCGTGCGTGCGTGTGTGTGGGTGTGTGTGT
>NC_085873.1:45312614-45315114 GCF_034702125.1 Engraulis encrasicolus | reverse complement strand
AGACGTCAGAGGAGGAGGAGGAGGAGGAGGCAGCGGCGAGGAGGAGAGCAGTTGAGGTGGGAGGAGTGTATCAATTGTACTGTAACCAATAAAGAAGCAGATGGAAAGATAATGAAGTCAAAAGGAGGGATCATTCCCTCCTAGACAAAAGACGACGCTTTTTATTCCTTGTTTGATTCCTGTCACACACACACACACACACACACACACACACAGACACACAGACACACAGACACACACACACACACACACACACACACACACACACACACACACACACACACGCACACACACACACACACACACACACACACACACACACACACACACACACACACACACACACACACACACACACACACACACACACAGACAGACAGACACACTCTTGCCTGAGCAAGAGAAAAAGACAGCGAGTCGCAGCCATAAAAAGAGACCGAAAAAAGGAGAGCCAGAGAGAGACAGCAAGATATTTCACAAAATGCAGCTTCCTCTTATCAAGCCAAAAAAATAAGAGGCTTGGATTCAAAATAACATGGATATCACTATCCAACCTCAAAACATTTGATTTCCCCAGGCATTTTGTATCATCTTTCTTCCCCTGTAAGACATCCTGACATCTTTCATTCTTTATTCATAATTAGAGGGCAATATATCCCCCCCACACACGCACACCCACCCCCAACACACACTCACACACACACTCACACACTCACACACACACACACACACACACACACACACACACACACACACACACACACACACACACACACACACACACACACACACACACACACACACACACACACTCACACACACGCGCACACACACGCGCACACACACACACACACACACACACACACACACACACACACACACACACACATAATTGTCCCCCAGATGGCAGCAAGCCAGCATAGACAACTAATGACAGTGTGTGTAAGGCCGGCGTATGTGTGGAACGGTAGTATGTGAGGAAGTGTGTGTATGTACGTAGAGATGAGAGGAAAAGATGAGGATAAGCTTCTTTACTGTTATATCCTCGTATCTCTTCTCTTCACTTCTCTTGGTTTTGCTTTCTTCCTGAAATACTGTAATTTCTTCATCCTCTTCCAGTTAATAAGACAAATGCGTTGATATTCTGCAATGCCATATTTCCAACAGTCCCCTCATATAATTGTGCTTACCAGAGGCAGCAAATTGGTGCTGAGTCTGTTTTGTTGGAAAGAGAGAGAGAGAGAGAGAGAGAGAGAGAGAGAGAGAGAGAGAGAGAGAGAGAGAGAGAGAGAGAGAGAGAGAGAGAGAGAGAGTGTGGTGTGGTTATATGTGACTGTGTTGTTGTTTTTCTGTTGAAATTGCTTTTGCTATTGCACCAAACACAATACAAGTTGCTTTTTCCCCCCCAACACTCAAAGCTTGGCTTAGGCCTTGTTAGCCTTTCGGCCAAGTGGGCATCCTCTCACACTCCACAGGAGTCTGGCTCTCTTACGTATTCACTCACTCACTGACTCGGTCACTAACTTACTCAATCCTTCTCTCACACACACACACACATTTCTTGGCTGTGTGTCTTTGTCATTCATTGGTATTTCTTTTTTCAGTATTTTGTTGTCTTTTCAAGCCTTTATTATGTTTCATGAGACAGGATAGTGAAGGACAGACAGAAAGCGAGATGGGGAAGTGCTGGCAAAGGACCCTGGCCGGGAGTCGAACCCGGGTCGGCCGCATGGCAGACGAGTGCCCTACTGTTGGGCCACAGTAGGGCCATTCATTTGCATTTCTCAGAATACCAAAGACCACATCCCCTTTCTGCTCCGAGAATGGATGTGTGAGAAACAACTTCTTACTTTTTACGTTTCTGGATGGCCCACTGTGGCCAATGCTGTTCGCAGTATATTGTACATAATAGGCTTACACTCATTTATTTGTTTGTTTGTTTTTGCTATTTATGTCAGTGTGAAAAGCAGGCTAATTATCCTGAAAGCGTTGAGGATTAAGTAAAGATCATTACAATATGCCTGTTGAGCTGCTTCTGCTGTTGTTGTGGATTAAAGTAAAGATCATTACAATGTGCCTATTGCTGCTGCTGAGAATGAATGCCTGTCATTATGGATTGCTCTGCATAAAAGTCTTAATATGGTGGTAATGTGGTGCAATGCTTCATGTGGTTTTCATGTTTGGTTTTATGCAGTGTGTGGTGCATTGTGTTGTGTGCTCCATAGATCGGCACGAAAAGTTCGCAAGCCCATGGGAGAAAAAGACTATTATACTCTTGACCACTGCTGGTTTTGTGGTAGGCCTACAGCTCGACAAAGCGCGTCTCAGATGCCACTTTTTGGTTTTTGATTGTGCACGACACAACTCAATCGAAGATTGATTTATTATTTTTTGAAAGGACAGTGGAAGAGAGACAGGAAACTAGTTGGGAGACACAGGGAAAGTTCGGCAAATGACCCAGGCTGGAATCGAATCCGGGTCACTGGTGTAACAGTCCAGT
>NC_085873.1:45300114-45302614 GCF_034702125.1 Engraulis encrasicolus | reverse complement strand
TTCCCCAGTGCATGGAAGCTTTTCCAGAATAGACTATTTTTTAGTCGATGCTAGATTAATATCAAAAGTAGACAATTCTACATATCACAATATTTTAGTATCAGACCATGCTCCCCTCTCAATGAGCATAAACCTAAACTCAAGTGCACGCCACTACACCTGGAAACTCAACCCCACCCTACTCACAGACAGGTACTTCCGTGAAAATGTATCTTTCATGATTGCAGATTACTTGCAAACTAATGACACAGGGGAAGTTTCAGACTCAATACTATGGGAAACTTTTAAGGTTGTCTTAAGAGGGGAGATAATATCTTACCAGTCTTCCTGCAAAATTGCTAGGCTACATCGACTTTCAGATATTGAGTCAGAGCTACCAGTATTGGAGGAATCCTATAGAAACTCAAACTCAGAGGACACCCTAAAGGCTATATTGAAACTAAAATACGAATATAACCAAATTCTAAGTGGGCAGGTGAGGAATTACATCTGCAGACTGAGACAAAAACACTTTGAGCTGGGTGAGAAAGCACATAAACTACTTGCTACGCAGTTAAAAGGAGTGCAAGCAGATAGGGCAATACACAAAATATACTCAGCTAACGGTGATCTGTTAACTGACCCCAAAGATATAAACAAAAGATTTTTTGAATTTTACTGTGACTTATATAAACCAAAATCTACAGCTTCCGATGCAGAGATATCAAGTTTTCTGAGTGCGCTGGAAATTCCATCCCTAGATGATGATGCTAGACGAGTCTTAGATGCATGCTTTACACTAGAGGAAATTAAAATTGCCATACACACTCCTTTCCTAATGGCAAAGCGTGTGGCCCTGATGGATATGGCATAGAATTTTACAAAACTTATACTGACATTATTGCACCTCTTCTATTGCGTATGATAAATTGCTCTTTGGAGAATGGAGTGTTTCCTCGCACTCTTTATGATGCACACATCTGTTTGTTACTGAAAAAGGATAGGGATGAGGCTGATGTGACATCCTATCGCCCTTTAAGCTTGCTAAATTCTGACCAAAAGATTATAGCCAAAGTGTTAACTAATCGTTTAAATAAGTATATTGGCACCTTGATCCACCCTGATCAAACAGGATTTATTCCCAATAGATTCTCTTTTTCTAACACCCGCCGACTGTTAAATGTAATGTACTCTACTGGATTGTCCCATGCTGCTGTTGTCTCATTGGATGCGCGCCAGGCATTTGACACCATTGAAACGAGATATATGTTTGCCGTCCTGGAAAAGTTTGGTTTTGGTGACAAATTTATGACATTGCTAAGGATGCTATATGCATGCCCTAGGTCCTCAGTTTTAACTAACCTTGACAAGTCTCCCCAGTTTTTGCTAGGGCGTGGTACCAGACAGGGTTGCTGCCTGTCCCCCATGCTCTTTGCCTTAGCACTTGAGCCTTTGGCCATAGCAATTAGAGCATGCCCCCAAATAAGTGGAATAACATGTGGAAACACTGATTGTACCATTGGTTTGTATGCAGATGATGTGATCTTGACTTTGTCAGATGCAAAGGCATCCCTGAGCCCCCTCCTTGATTTGATAAAGCAATTTGGGCAATTTTCTGGGTTTATTATCAACTGGGACAAAAGTTTACTCATGCCCCTGTCAGATGGCCTGGATTCCACTTTTCTCAATTCCCTTCCTTTTAAGCTTGCAGCAAATCACTTTAAATATTTAGGTATAAACATCACCAGAAATCCCAAACTTCTCTTCAAACACAACTACATGGAATTCATTGGTAAACTTAGGGGTATGATTGAAAAATGGAAACTTCTTCCTCTTTCATCCATAGGACGTGTTAATATTATTAAAATGATTGTGTTACCTAAATTTATTTATCTTTTTCAAACTGTGCCCATCTTCCTCACAGCTTCTTTCTTTAAGACGCTAGACAGCATTATCATGCCCTTCATATGGGGTTACAAACCAGCACGCATAGCTAAGGCACATCTTCAAAAATGCACCGCTGAGGGTGGTCTGGGTCTCCCTGTTATGCGCCACTATTATTGGGCCTGTAATGCACGAACATGGGTTTTTTGGTATCATGTAGAGACTGCTGATGAACAAGAATCTAGGAACCTTCCTAGTTGGTCTTTAATGGAGTCTCATAAAGCGATATTATTGACAGGGGCATCTTTAACTGCAGCTCTATTCTCTGAGTCAAGCCTGTTAAGCAAACTACTGAAACAGTTAAAATCTGATTTCATTCTAACAAATTCATTTAGAATTTTGAAACAAATAAAAAATGTGCTTAAGCTCCCAGATCTGTCCTGCTATGCCCCCTTGAGGCACAATCCTGCCTTTAAACCAGGTATGATGGATCCAACATTCACTTCATGGGCAACAATGGGTCTTTCTAGGGTGAGAGATTTTTATATAAACAATTGTTTTGCATCTTTCACCGAACTTCAAGAGAAATACCAAATCCCTACAGCTCACTTCTTTCGTTATTTACAAGTTAGAAGTT
>NC_085873.1:45280114-45295114 GCF_034702125.1 Engraulis encrasicolus | reverse complement strand
TATGCGATTTTTGACAGAGCATTTTTACCAAGTATTGCTGTACTTGGAAATAAATGCTCTTTTCTAACATTTTGTGTCCCATTAATGTTTCTTGATGAATGTGTCTATTTTAAAAAGTATCAAATAGCTTCTAGAATGCTAATAATGCTAATATTGTAGGTGTTAGCCTAAACGTTTCAAATATTTAGCTTTTCTAATAAGATATTTGTAGCCTATGTGTGTTTATATGAAAATTTATATAAAGTTTATATAAAGAAAATTGATGTAAGTATTTTAGAAATACTTAGCATAATGTGAAGTATTTAGTGTTTCCAAAAAATCACTGAAACTTGCTATTGGCACTTTGAAAACTGTCCAGAAATCGCTAGATGACACTATGATGTTACATGGTTACAAGTAATTATTTTGTGCCATTTTGAAAAGTGTTTAGACATAAATTAAATATTCTATCAGATGCTATTGCAGACATTCCAGATAGTCTATACATGCTCCTCAGCCTGGTTGTTAGTGGCCAGACATCTCTTGAAGATGATGGAATTGGTGGCAAGGAAAAACTTGCTCAAAGCAGAGTTCTGAGTGAGGCTAAAGCCCTTGTTTATTGTGTCAGTGATGGCAAAAAAATGGACTCCTTATCAAGCTATTGGGTAAAAGACCTAATACGACTATTCAACCAGGCAGGTCATTGTCTGAGTTACGACCAGGTCCTCCAAGTCCAGGACCTCCTTAGCTGAGAGCACTCTAAAAACACTGAACCAAGACAGTGGTGCCATTATTCCAACAAACATTGCGGCAGATAAATTCATCCACTACACATCAGATAACATTGATATCTTGGATAAAACACTTGATGGGAAGAATACTTCCCATGCAACACAAATAGCAGCATGGACAAGAGGCCAACCAATTGATGATTCTGTTAAATATATAGAGGTGTCCACTAGACATACATTAAATGTGCCAAATGCCCTGATGGAGCTAGGATTACTCCTAGGACATTCAAACCAACTTTTTCAGCACCCATTGCTGAATCATGCTTTGGCAAATCTGGAAAGGAGCACACGTATGCTAGACAAGCAAAGGCTACGGGTCTAGCTTTCTTCTTCCACCGTCAAAACTTAGACACGAAGACTTCTTGGTCAGTGTTCAATCAGTCACTGTCATCAAAGGAACAACAGACTGCTGCGGGGTATTTGCCAATGGTCCTCGCTACTAAACAGGATTTTGATACTTTGAATACAGATGCATTGTTATATCTTCACATTTTGGACAGGAACATAGCGTTATCACAGTTGACCAAGCATTGTACTGCAGACTTAGAACAACAAATGAATACCTTGCCTAGGAGGACATCACATGTCAATGAACTGTCCTAAGGCCATAGGAGAACATATGATTGGTTCTGGACTGACCAATGTATGGATGGTGGATTGCTTGGATAAGGCCCTGTTGAACTTGTTCTGGGAGGAAAGGCATATAACAAAGCCATGGCACACAAGTTGACTCTGCAATCCATTTAGGGTATTCTCATGCCAAGTCTTCTATACCTGTCTTTCTAGGATGGCTAATGGTGATGATCCTCAGACAATTAGTGAACTGATTTCATTCCATGACCAGGAAAAGGACAAAAGTCTTCTGCATGATATTGTTGAGAGTCAATCTGATGATGTGAACTGGTGGCAGTATATGGATATGGTTACTGTTCTGCTGCAATACACAAGAGCACAATGTGAAGCTACCTGGGATCTTCATTTTCACTCTTTCAGCCTGATGTTGCCCTACTTTAAGCGGTATGACCATCTTAATTATGCACAATGCTGTCTGAATTCCAAAAAGGCCACATTGTGGTCAAGAGATCGGCTCACAAGTTTAGCCAGGTGGATTCTGACCAGGCTATGAAGGGGGTTAATGTCACAGGCAATAAAAGATTATCATTGTGATCACCAAGGCAGCCTCAGCTTTGTGTAGGTGGACATTCTGTTTTAACCTGAGATCACACATTGCAGATCAAACATTTGGAATGTACAGTGTCCTCCATGGCAGCAAGAAACTTCACAATGACAGAATCTACTCACGGCAGATTAGAGACGATACGAAGTAAAAGTTCTTTACACACATTTGTGCGTACCCGGTTCCTTGGACTCACGTCTCCTGACTGAGTTCACGAGTACCCTGAACGACACGAGTTACGAGAGCTTCTAGTTCTAGGACTAGTTCTAGCCCGCTCTGTCCCTTTGTTCTCTTGACTATGGTCGACTGCTGGCAACGCATTTCAGTGGAGTCAGACTCTGACTCCCCTCTGGCAAAGCGCTCCGATCTTCCGCCTACGGACTCTTTATCCCAACTCCCTGCCACCACAGAGAATCTCATACAGCAGGGACTGACCACCACCCTAGTGGCTGATGTGGCTTCCCCAGCTCGAGCAGCTGCCTCGGAGCCCCTTGGGCAACCGCAGGCCACTGCACTTTGCATGAAAGTAGACTCCAAAAGTCCTGCATAATACACCACGAGCGCCTTCGCCTGACGCCTCCCTTCTTCCCCTCCTGCAAGGAGGCGAGATTTCTCAGGGTTTGTCCCCCCTTAGCCCACGGGGCTCAGGGGCCTCAGCTGAGAGCGTAGGGGCTTCGCCCCCTCCTGCTACTTTCCCCTCGCCCGTAGGTTTGAGTCTGGATCCGGACCAGGAGGAGGACATGCCCCAGCCCAGGGGCCACCTGCCCCTATGGGTCTGGCAAGGGAACATTTGAACCTAACCGGTTTTCTGGATAACGTTATCAGGACAATTCAAGGGGCGAGGGCCTAATCTACTGGGACACTGTATGAAACTGAAGTGGTCTGTCTTCGAATGCTAGTGTGACCAACGCGACAAGACAACTTTTCAGTGTTCAGTACCGACGCTGTTGTCCTTTCTACAAGACTTCCAACACTCTGAGTGCCCATCCACTAGATACTTGCGCCCCGTGCTACGTCAGACGGGCCCCTGGGATATCTCTCTAGTACAGGAGGCTATGTGTGGGGCCCCTTTTGAGCCCCTCCAAGAGGCGCCCCTCCAAACTGCTTTTGCACACCACCTTTCAGATCCGTGGAAGAGAGGTGACAACACAACTTGTGCCCTGTGCACGCTTTACGCATCTACATGAACAGGACTCACTCTTTTAGGAACACTGAGCAGCTGTTTGTGTGCTTCATCAAGCCCTCTACAGGGCTCAGAGTTTTGAAATAGAGGTCTCCAAATAGTTGGTTCAAATCATTGCCCTGGCATACGAGTCCAAGGGTCACCAACCCCCGGCTCAGATTAGGGCTTACTTTACCAACGCAGTCTCTACATCTTGTCCTCTCTTCAAGGGTGCAGCAGTTTCAGAGGTGTGCAGAGCATCTGGATGGGCCAACCCCGCCACCTTTGTCCGGCTCTACCGGCTAGATGTGACCACGTTGCCAGGGGAACATAGGGTTCTGGGCAGGACCACTGATTGTCTGTAGGGTGATGGAATGCTATCCTTAGGGCCAAAACATACCAAGGCGGAACGGAACGGTCGCGGGACGAACGCAGTCTTTCTGCTTAGTTTTGGCCGGTGTGTTTTTCTCTGCCTTTCACACTGACAGCGTCGGCGTGCGCGGCCAGTCCTGTTAACCCCCCCTCCCCCACCTCCCCCACAGCTAAAGCCGGTAAAAAACGTGTCCGTTCTGCGACACTTTACCGCCCTGGTGTGTAAGACCCCTTAACGTGCGAACACAGCGCCGGCGTTCAACGTGTGGAAAGATGCAGAAGTAACTGACTTTGTATGGGAGAGGAGGCGGCAGAAGCGTGAAAAGCAGCAAACGTGATTCGAAGAGAGGTTTGGCATCAAAGTGGCTTATTCACACGCAACCGTTCGGTTTTGACAAAGTGGACATCCCGCCCACGACACAGTTGATTGGACCTTTGGCGTGATTGCAAAGGTCTTCAGCTAATCGTACAGCTGAGAGTGTGCTCCCATAGAGATGGACATTCATGTCCTAATATTTAGTCTTTAATTTAGATAATACCATCTTCTTTCTCTCTCTCTTCTTCTTTCCAAATCTTATTGAATGACAAATGTGTATGATGATGTGCTTTTACAGAGACTATTGCTATTGAATGCCAGTTTACGAGGATATCACATTATTAAAAAGGCATAATTATAGTTATTTTTATCTTGTTGCCATGACATTTTGCCTTTGTGTAAGTGTAGGAATACATGTTGAATGCAAACATGTGAGCATTGCACATTTATTTCCATGGAGAAGTGGTACTTTCTAACGCATTCTGCCCAAAATCAAGAATTTCGGCGGCCATTTTGTTTTTTGCTCATTTCATGGTCAAAAACTCAAAATTCAGCTTGGGAACCAGGCTAGCTGAATTCGGGGTACTTTAATTATCTTAGAAATCTAGGTTTCCAACTTTTACTAAAAAATGCTTCTAACACCCTTATAAAGGGCCTTTTTCTGGAAATGCTTCTAGTCTAATATGCTTCATAGTGTGCCTGGTGCCTGCAGTTGGCTAATGAAAGATTTTAGTAGGTGCCAATATGAACACCACACATGCTCAAATTATACATTCATGCGTGCATATGAACCCAAATGCATATGTGCCCAACCCATATGGACCCCCCCCCCCACACACACACACACACACACACACACACACACACACACAAATGCACATATGCACGCACAGGGCCGGTTATAAGCATAGGCCGGCTAGGCGGTCGCCTAGAGCGCAATGTGAAGAAGGAGCGCCGATATGGAGGTTTTTTTTATGAAGTCGCAATCAACAAAGCGTGGCGAAAGCGCTCCTCACGGCAAAGCGCCCCTCAGCCAATAGTAATATCGCTTTCAACTGTCTCTGGGAAGTCTGTGAACCAATAAACAGACAGTCCTGAGAAAGGGGGCGGGACGAGTGACAGCGTGCGATCTATTTTGAATTTGGAGACTCATTCGAGAGACAGTGCAAGCGCGAACAGCAATGCTGCTCTGCTGGGTGGAGAATTGTTATGTTCTCATTAAACCAGTCATTGCATGATGCAGGAGTTGCAGAGGGTGTTTTGGAAGTATGTGATTTAATCAGCAACCGTTTGTGATAATGTAAAGCCTAATAGTTATGAGGCTACTGTTTGGAATTAGAGGGAAAAAGAGCTTTGCTTTTGATCTGAGAAATCGCTAGTTAGCATGCTAACATTAGCCAAGTATGCCAAGCAATGAAATCCAGTAAAGTAGCTGTTAGTAGCATACTCACTAACACCCACCTGACATCATAATACTTGCTTAGGTTGACAAGCAATGTAAAGTAAGACTGGTGCCATGTTTAAAACAAGTTTAGCTGCCATATCTCCTTCCATCCACTTGAATGAATTACCTGCTTGTTGTAAGCTTAAAAAAAACATTGTTTCCAGACCAGAATGACATATAGGCCTACATCACTCAGCATGTTTTCATGCTGAGTGATGTAGTATTGCAGACAAGTGAGGCTATTTACTATATTTTGTATATTATGAAATTCAAAAGCGTGACAGCTTTTCTCCCTTTCCCTCACCCTGTCCCTCCGGTTCAAACACATCGATAGCTTCTCATTCTCCTACTCACAAATGCACCACTATTTCCAGTACAGAAATGAAATTGGTTTGGAATCATAGACAGCACAAATGTGTAGCTTATTAAAATTGTTATGCTGCCATGCTTTGTGATGCTGTAGGTAGTGTAGATAGGCTATCAATGCAGACCTCCTTGGTAGGCCTATTGTCTACACATGCATTTGACATGCAAATGTACTGTACCACTCTCCTGGCATTTCAATTCCATTTTACAATTCAAACACATTGATAACCTCCCTCTCATCTGGGGTTGGGGGCACCACCACCATTACATCTAAGACACCACACAGTGAAGGTACTTGCATGCGACTCAATCTGATGTGTTGGTCGGCTGTCCAAAAGAACCAGAAATCCATTTGATGCAAAACAGTTATTGTTCTTGATGCTATTTAGTTAAGCTTACTACCGGTATTACTCTTGTTTTCTGTAAGGTATAAAAGAGAGAGGGGGGGGGGGTGCCAGAACTCAAACTCGCCTAGGGCGCCAAATAAGCCAGAACCGGCCCTGTGCACGCACGCACACACGGACTTGCACACAAATAAAAATGCATGTAGGCACGGACGGTTTCATGAATGCACACATGGACGCGCGCACACACACACACACACACACACACACACACACACACACACACACACACACACACACACACACACACACACACACACACACACACACACACACACACACATTATTACACACACACACACACACACACACACACACACACACACACACACACACACACACACACACACACACACACACACACACACACATTAATACACATTCACACACACACACACACACACACACACACACACACACACACACACACACACACACACACACACACACACACACACACACACACACACACACACATATTAATACACACACACACACGTCCATGTCCTCAGGGGGTTGGCCAATTAGCTGCGTGACAGCAGGAGAGAAAATGAGCCGTGCCACGCTCGTTAACTAAATTTCTAAATCTGTCAAAAGCTGTCAAAAAGCTGTCATTGGACTATATAATACGTACTGATAATATATAATGTTACTTTTTATACAGTATTACTGTATATATAATAATTAAATAAGAAGACCTATAATAACGTACAATAAATAAACAATAGGCCTAAGAAAGAAAGAAAGAAAGAAAAAAGAATGAACAAATAATATAATAGTATGGTATATCAGCACTTAGTAGTAAGCAATAAGAAAGAAAGAAAGAAAGAAAGAAAGAAAGAAAGAAAGAAAGAAAGAAAGAAAGAAAGAAAGAAAGAAAGAAAGAAAGAAAGAATAAAAAAAGAAAAAAAGAATGAATATATATAGTATAGTAGTAGTAAGTATGTATTAGCAAACTGTAAGTAAACTGAGAACATGTTAACGCCGCTAAACTAAAGCTGTATTTGACAGGATAAGGTGACTTTCAGTACTGAAACCAGAGAACCCTAACAGTACACGGTCAGATTGTCAGTTTATAGGACTGGGGAGATGTTCTGCCCCATTAACGTTAATAGGACTCTAAAGCCCCCATAGGTCACCTTGTCATTTGCCTGCTTGGCTTTTAAAGCCCCCATAGGTCACCTTGTCACTCGCCTGCTTGGCTTTATAGCCTATGGCTCAGTCTGGCGATACAATGGTCCTGTGTGTAGCCTAGGAGACAACAGAGGCCCACTACTGTATTATGGGATATCAGATGAGGTGAGGAACACGGTTAAAATCTTGTCTGGTGTGTAAAATTTGAATGTACACCCTTAAAAGAGATTGGTTAAAAAAAATGTAATCTCGTTGGTTGAGGCAATATTGGTCAAATTAACTGTGACATTGGTAACTATTAAACAAACAAATTGGTTATCTAACAACTAATATCATTGGTTAAGAACAAATTGGTTGATTTAACAAAGATATTGGTTAACTTTAATAACAGATTGGTTGAAAAATGACTAATATCATTGGTTAAGCAAATGTTAACTAAGAGATTGGTAACTGACGCAGGTCTGACGCTCAACGTCAAGTACGTAACTCTGCTTCTCAATTTTCTGACAAAGCCGCCATCTTGGTGCTGCAGGAAAGCCGTTTGAGATATTGGTGAAATTCAAACACTTTGTGAGGTAAGTTCGTTTATTTTCAATGTTTCGTTAATAATTTCAAGACAATGCCAAATATACAGTGAATAACAAAACAGTTTCTTGTTCAGGATGGTAATTTGCAATGAATTTGTCTTCAGACCATACCTCCGCTAACAGGCCACTATTATAACTACCGGTATGCTAACTTAGCCCTAGGTTGTTTTCACAACTTTGTTGGAAAGTTTGTGTTTTGTTAGAAACAAACTCTACGAAATTTACAATATAGATTTGCTCCGAAAGAGCTATAAAACTTGTCCAGTGGTGCCAAAACACCCATGTCAGAGTCAAGACCTAGCTAAATGTCCGCTAGCAACATAGCTATCAGTGGTTTCTGGAGGAGGGCCGAAGGGAGTGCTTCCCCGCCGGCCAGAGATTGTTTGCGCCGGCCTCTTCACCTGAAAGAGCTAGTATTAGCGCTGCATGATGAGGTGGTTCGCTAGCAACAATTAGCTATAGTCTAACGGTTAAATCATGTTGCCTTTGTTGAGGGATGTTTGAAATAGCCCGATGTATTCATAACTGAATATTGGTTTCTTGTTAGAAACGAACACATTTTGAATATAATTTTGTTCTGAAGTTACAACATGCCAAGTTAGTGTTGTAAGCCTGTTGGCGCCAAAGTTAAGAGCTAGCTAAATGTCCGCTAGCAACATTAGAGCTAGCCAAACTGAATAATGAATCTCTTGTCCGCTAGCAACATTAGCTAGCTAAAGTCTTTTTTTGTTAGAAACGAACTCCCTTTGAGTATAATTATGCTCTGAAGATATCCAGTTAATGTACTTGAGCCAAAGTAAAACACAAATACCAGAGAGAATAGCTAGACAGAAGTTCGTTAGCAACATCAGCTTATCTTTTAGCTGACTCAGAAGCTTGAAGTAGCCACAACTTATGCCTGATTTTTATTGTTAGAAACGAACTCATTTTGACTATACACTTGCTCTGAAGTATGTTTTAACACATGTGCCTTTCCCTGTTCGTTGTGAGTAAGTAAACTGATTCTGAACTTGTTATTGTGCACACAGTGTGCTGTTTTGTCCCATTCTGTTACTGCCAACCATAAGCGTGCACAGATAGACACGAGGTGTTGCTTGGGCAGCACCAAGTTGCCTTTAATGGACAAAAGTGCCCTTTTGAAAGTTCGTTTTTTATTTTTATTTTTTATTATTTTATTCCTTAAATGTAGGGTTAACGCTGTAATCGATGTTCCCATCATCATTTAGACATGACTGTCAATTAAAATCGCGTGATAATAATGCCTCATGCCCCCTCCAACGGCACACATCCCTCCATTTGTCAACGTGAGCGCGCTTGAACTGACAGATTCGGAAGAGCGTTGCGCAGGCAGCAGCATGGTGGGCAGCCCCCACCGTTCTCCCCTCCAGCCAGGTAACAGTCAATGGCCTATTTAAGATGTTGAAAGTTGCTTGTGAGTGACTTTGGAAGTGATCTAAATAGAGCCTTGACTTTTATAATGAGACTTTGCTAATTGTGCATTTATCAAATCTACCGCAGAAGAGGTAGGTTAGCCCAAGTTATGTCAACAATTAACACAGTGTAACATGATTGTAACAACCATTATTAGCCTATAATGAATCCAGAAGTTGCTCAAACAGTTTCAGGTCTAACGATGAACCTGTTCTGTAGAATGTTTGGGAAACAGCGAGAGGATTCATGTAGGTATGTTTGGGAAAACGTCGGCCTCCTGATGAAATATGCAACGCGCCAAATCACATTTGTAACATACGGCGGCATGGAACAGAACAGCGGCCATGGCCAGGGAGGAAAAAAAAAAAGTTTGTGGGTGAATTCCAGCAAATCTGCCACTTATAGCCTTCTGCACAGCAATAATAACAGGGTGCACAGTAATGTCTTATGCGGCGGTTGTGTTTAATAACACCTCCAGAAAAGTGTTACACGGATACAATCTCCGACCCAAAGAAGCAGTTTTCACTCACAATACCAGTTTAATACGATTTGATAATGTCTTGCAATGATAGTCGGGCTTTAATATTGGTCTTACCGGTTTGAAAACACACATGAACTAATTAAAATCAGTACTAATGGAGGAAAAATGACCGGAGATGCAGAGTTTTCCAAGTAAGGAATCTGAATGAATCGCTTCCTGATGACTGCAAGTATGTTCAACTGCTGCGCTGGGAGACGCGCAGTTAAAGCGACAGTACACTTTTTAGTCCATGCGGTAAATTATGCTCTCGGCATGGTAATCTAATTATTTTAACTTTCCTACATAATATTCAACATTTTAAACATTTTAAATGTTTGGTTTAACTTACTGTGGAATTTGCATTAAAATGTGATTAAAAAAATAAAAATAATTATAACCGAAGCGTGACAGCCGCCAGTTCCACATGCCCCCCACCATCACCCCAGGACCTGCCCCCCAAAATGTCTGTGCACGCCAGTGCTGCCAACTCTGTGGGCTGTTCTCTCTGTTCAGGGAGAAACCACTGTCAGCCATCAGATCGTGTTCTTTTCAATAAATAGGCATTACCTATTTGACAGATTTCTCCTGAAATAGTGAGCCCAGAAACACCCAGATGTGTAGGGTGCTTATTTTTTGGCTTGATCAAAGATGCTTAATTTGTATGGTTATTGCAATACATATTTAGATTTCTTTGCCCATCCTTTTTGGATCTACTAGTAGGCCTAGTGATTTTAGAGGTCTTAACAAGTGGGCTATGCATCAGATTTCATTTCAAGTGATGAGTAAAATATCCAGAAAGATATATAATCTGTTCTTTTTGCCCTCTAGCTTAGCATACTGAATTCTTTGAGCCATCTGGTGTCAATCCGTGTGGGAAAATGATCAATGAAAACAATTTAAGAAATGCATCTTATAGATGTTTCATATTGTAGGCCTATTCAGCCTATTGTGTCATGGTGGTGTTATCATTTTTCAAACTTTATTTTTGTGTAATAATTAGGCATATTGATACATAATCATGTTCATGTTTTGTGCTGTCTTGCTTTGCAGATGACAGAATATTGCTGAAGGATCCTACATGGAAGCTGGCTGATTACACGGAGTGATTCCTCTGGTGTGGTGTACCTCAGAGAAATAAACACTGTTGCAAGAGGTGAGTTTAAGTTTATAAAGTCACACAAAACCTATCCATGTATTTTTAAAAAGTCAAAGTTCTAACTCTGTATTTCATGCTGTCAATATGAGATAATGTTGTGTGTTATTATTGCAGCTGAGAAGATGGTCAAGATATCCTTATTGCTGGATGGTAGCTCTCTGGTCGTAGTGGACCATATCTGCAAATGCTTCTGAACATTGACAGAATTTCTAAAGGTTAGCAACCATTCACAAATTTACACCACATGTATGTGTGTTTCAAATGTCTTAACAGTTTGAAGCACACACTGTTAATCAGAGATGCGTCCTGTTCATGTCGTGTGTTATTTTGAGAGGATAGTTAAGGAACAATGGCAGCTGCCTGGTTACAGTACATTGATCCCCTTTGTAGCACCATGTCTAAAAATGCTGAGAAAAATCAGTTTGTAAATGTAAGCATTTTTTTATAAATCTGCACCAAATGTGTGTTTCAAATGTCTACTATCTAACAGTCTGAATAACACACTCATACATGACATGACCAATATGTTATGTGCTCGGAGCGGCAGTTTACAAACGCACCCTTAGTGCCTTCTGCTGTTAGGCCAATGACACTGAGCCCACCGTTTCATTGATTGGAGTATTTGGGTTACATTTTGTCAATTTGTTGTATTTTCCAGGATCGTTGAGGACTCCTCCTCTATGCGTGACATCTTAGATTAGATTTAGATTTAGATTTAATTTCAAGTGATGAGTAAAATATCCAGAAAGATAGATAATCTGCTCTTTTTGCCCTCCAGTTTAGCACACTGAATTCTTTGAGCCATCTGTTGTCAATCCGTCTGGGAAAATGATCAATGATATAAAAAAAAAAACAAAAAAAAAAACATTTTACATGTATACAGACATGTATCTTTTAGATGTTTCATACTCTAGGCCTATTCATCATCATATTGTGTCGTTATCATTTTTCATTATTTTCTTGTAATAATTAGGCCTATAAATGCATAATCATGTTCATGTTTTGTGCTGTCATGCTTTGCAGATGACTGAGAATATTACTGAAGGATCCTACATGGAAGCTGTCTGATTACACTGAGTGATTCCTCTGGTGTGGTGTACCTCAGAGAAAATAAACACTGTTGCAAGAGGTGAGTTTAAGTTCATGAATTCACACAAAACCAATCCATGTATTTTATAAAAGTCAAAGTGCTAAACATGCTATGTATTTCATGCTGTCAATATGAGATGCAAATTAATGTTGTTAAGTTATGTCCTTGTTGTGTATTTTATTGATGAGCGCTGTTTGTCTTGCTTGCATGTTTTTGTTATGTCCTGCATGTTTCTCTATGGTAATGTCTTGCATGTTTTTATGTCTCCATCTTTTATGCTTTGCTGTCTGGATATGTTGTCTTTGTGACTTGTTTGTTTCTGTCTGTGCTGTGTGTCATATGGAGTGCGTTTTGCGTCTTTGCTGCTCTTTTGGCTAGGGCACACTTGAAAAAGAGGCAACTGCCTCAATGTGTTTTTACCCTAGTAAAATAAAGGAGAAATAAAATAAATAAATAAATGTTGTGTGTTGTGTGTTAATGTTGTGTGCAGCTGAGAAGATATCCTTATTGCTGGATGGTTGCTCTCTGGTCGTACTTGAGCCCCCTGGACCATGTCTGCAAATGCTTCTGAACATTGACAGAATTTCTAAAGGTTAGCAACCATTCACAAATGTACACCACATGTATGTGTGTTTCAAATGTCTTAACAGTTTGAACCACACACTGTTAATCAGAGCATCCTGTTCATCTTTTGTGTTATTTTGAGAGGATAGGTCGCCAGCGACCCTATTCGCTTGCTGAAAATGCTTAAATACATCATAACAACATTGCTATGACATTACATAGAGCCTTAACGCTGCACTAAGGGGTTAAGGATGGCAGCTGCCTGGTTACAGTACATTGATCCCCTTTGTAGCACCATGTCTAAAAATACTGAAAAAAAAAACAGTTTCTAAATGTACCGGTAAGCAAATTTTAATAAATCTGCACCAAATGTGTGTTTCAAATGTCTACTATCTAACAGTCTGAATAACACACTCGTACACAGTGGTGGACAAAGTAAAAGTACTTTTGTGGTGTAATTACAACAGTAGCACATGATATTACATAGCTGTTACACCGTTTGCTCCAGTATACCTACCTATTGAGATAGACTGTGTTATTACTGAAAAACAATAAAAACCTAACAAGAACCCACCACAAACTCAATCCAACCTGTGCAGAATCAGCTCATCGTAAGACAAGTACATTGGTCTACTTTTTACTCAGATAAGTTACCTGTGTTGGAAAGAAACTGTTTTAAAAAAAATAAAAAAAAACTTTTACTTTTACTTTGTCCACCACTGCTCATACATGACATTACCAATTGTTGTGTGCTCAGAGCGGCAGTTTACAAACGCACCCTTGGTGCCTTCTGCTGTTAGGCCTATGACACTGAGCCCACCGTTTCATTGATTGGAGTATTTGGGTTACATTTTCTCAATTTGTTGTATTTTTCAGGATCGCTGAGGACTCCCCCTCCATGCGTGACATCTTTAAGAAATTTCCACGCTTTCTGGAGATGCCAAGTTTGGTACGTCTGCCAGACATTTTTTTAACCTTTATTTAGAAAGAACAAGTCACGATATAGTTGTGTGCATTGTTGATTTTGGCTATACTTGGTGTTAATTAAGCTTCCTGATACTGCATGATTTATACCGTTCACTCAGTAGAGTAAAGCTTTCTATATAACCTGTTAAAACAGGGCGTTATAAATTTTGTGGTTACCAGAATGGCAATTACTGAGTCGCAGTGCATTACTAAAGGCCCTATGTTATGTCATAGTAGAGCAGTACTGGCAATTAACCTTTCAATGACTATTACAGCATGTTTCAGATGGTATGGCGTGCATTATGGGGCTAAGCACCATTGATGTATCTCTCTCTCTCTCTTTCTCTCTCTCTCTCAAATCTTAAAAATTCTTTCAGACTGGAACCAACTTTGCATCCCTCGGCACTGACACTGAGAAGGTTTCAAGGACCCCACTACTAGGAGGCGAGAGTTTGACACGGCAGTGTCATCACTGCCATGGATGACAACGTAACCATTCCTGTTGCTGATTGCCTGACTTGCGCAGTGACAAGCTTTCCATGCTCTACTGGGTGTGTAACTTGGCATATCCACCACAGTTTAACTCTGTTTTTGCCTCTTTTGAATATGTGTACGATATAACCATCTCAACCAACAAGTGGGCCAAGGTACTGGAACATTTCTCACTTCAAGTTGCTCTGTAGTCACTGGACATTTTTTTAAACATCTACGCAGACACCACCACTCCACACCATGTGTATTTTAATTACTTCTGATTCCACTGACATGCAGACTACATCCTATGCAAATTCAGGTAATTTACCTGGTACTGGAGAAACAGCATTGTATGCCATTCTAAGTGATACTTGCCTCCTTGTTTTGCAAAAATGTACTGTTCTTTGAATATAACTTAAAGTAAGATCATGTTGACTCTAAGGTTTTCTCCGGTTGTCAAGCACAACCTTAACGTTTTGTAAGTAAGTAATAGTCACAGGATATGCATGCATTTGTAATTTGAATTTTCGTCAAACGGCTCACCAAGCATAAAATGTTACCTCTGCTTTTGATTTTTCTTTTTTTTTAAATGTCCCTTAATACCAGCCTGTCTTTTTGTTGTGTCCACACAACTTTACTATCATCAGTGTTGGGAAGGAACAGATTGCTGTAAGTTACTGTATCCCCATCCTTTCAGATCAGTGCTTTAAAGCCTTTTGAAATTAAATTGTTAATAAACTTTGTGAAAACAAACTCAAATCTTGGTTATTGGTTATGATTGATATAGCTTTGAAACTGTTAATTTGGAGTGAAGTAATTGCAGTGTCCATCTAACCAAGCAAATCGGTTAAAATTTTAACCAATATCTGTGTCGGACACATATTAATCGAACAAATTGGTCAAAACAACCATTGGGGGATTGGTACATTTTTGACTTATAAAGATTGGTTAAACATAACCAATCTATTGGTCAAAACAACCGATTTAGAATTGGTTAGTTTTTTAACCGATCTAGATTGGTTGAAATTTTAACTAAAGTCTAATCGGTTATTTTGACTAATATTTTT
>NC_085873.1:45267614-45277614 GCF_034702125.1 Engraulis encrasicolus | reverse complement strand
TCTCTCTCTCTCTCCCTCCCTCTCTCTCCATCTCTCTCTCTCTCTCTCTCTGTCTCCCCCGCTTTCTCTCTCTCTCTCAGTATTATTAGGCTATCTGCAATATGTTTATTTTCATCTGCCTCCCCGTGTGTCCACTCCTCTTCCTGCTTCTCTCCCTCTCTCCATATTATATCTTCTTCTCTTTCCTTCTCCTCCTTTATTTCTTTCTTTCTCCATCTATGCCTCCCTCTAGCTGTCCTCCACCTCTATGTCTATCTCCCTCATCATCAGTCTCAGTCAGTCTGTCTGTCTGTCTGTCTGTCTGTCTGTCTGTCTGTCTGTCTCTCTCCCTCTCTCCCTCCCTCCATCTCTCCCTCCCTCTGTGCCTTAATTGTGGTGCTGATGACTGCCCAAGGCCAGGCAGCTAAAGTCTTTTTCACCTTAATTAAGAGGACTGTAAAACTCCAGCACCCCAGAGGTGACTACGGAGCAGAACACGCACGCACACTCGCAGGCACGCACGCACGCACACTCGCAGGCTCGCACGCAAGCAAGCACACACACATGCACATGAAATAAAATATATATATATTTTTTTAAATATATATTTTTAGAGGCTTTTATACCTTTATTTGACAGGACAGTTGAAGATGGTGACAGGAAGCGAATGGGACAGAGAGACAGGGGGGGAGGATCGAGAAATGACCCCGGCCGGACTCGAACCGGGGTCCCCGTGGGTGGGCATGCAAGCCCAAATGAGGGGGGCTTAGCCTTAGCCTTAGCTGCGCCACAGCGTCCCCCTCGAAATGAAATATTTTGATTAGGAAGCCTTACATTATGTTGCAATACCCTCTTACTTTTCCCTAGCATCTACATACGTAGTAAAATATGGGTTATTGAGAACAAAAATGCCCAAAACAAAAACAGAAATTGGCCATGTTTTTATTCCAGACCAGGCCTGGGTGAGGCCTCCAAAGATAACTGTTACTAGCTGAACAGGTAACACTTAATAATAATGTTCCTTAGTAAAGACTAAGTAAATAATGAACTAATGATGAATAAAACATTAACAAATGTTTTTATTATTAACTAAGTTTTATTAATGCTTTATAATATATCTACAAATGATATATTCAAGATTTTACACACCTTATAACAGAGTGTTTTATTAATTTACAAGCAACGTGTAAATATTTGATGAAAATAAAATATTAACATAGCATTTCCTAGTCATTTACAAGCATTTGTCTACATTTCCTAGTCATTTACAAACGTTTGTTAATGTTTTGTTCATCAATAGTTAATTATTTATTAAGTCTTTATAATGCTTTTTTGCATCCATTATTCTAAAGTGTTACCGCTGAACATTGTTACTGGCTGAAAGTCAGAAACCAAATTCTTAGGCTAGCTTCAGCTAGTGATACCAAAAGTTGTGGTTTTGATGGTGGTTGTTGTGGTACCTAGGGTGTTGGGTTTTTTAAAGCTATTTTTTGTTGTTGTTTTTGACTATATGATAGCACAGTAGGAGAGAGTCAGGAAATGAAGTGTTCTCACAAACAATCCTACGTTGTAATTTTATCCTACGGTAGGATGTTCTGTCAGACAAGTCTGTTACATGGTCCTACATCACTAAAAATAGATGTTAGACATGTTTGTTCAACAACTTATCCTGATTTGTCCGAAAATGTTTCTCCCGCTTCCTGCAATCACGTCAGATCAAACAACCTCCAGACTGTATACAAAATGAAATGGTAGTATTATGGGATGGTCAGGGCCAGGCTAGGCTAGCTTCAGCTAGTGGTGCTACAAGTTTTGGTTTTGGTGGTGGTTGTTGTGGTGGTTGTTGTGATGGCTGGTGGTTGAGTTGAGGTGATGTGAGGTGAGATGAGGTTTGGCAGGAGGTGCTAGTGCATCTATGGGAGTGTGTGTGTGGATGTGTGTGTGTGTGTGTGTGTGTGTGTGTGTGTGTGTGTGTGTGTGTGTGTGTGTGTGTGTGTGTGTGTGTGTGTGTGTGTGTGTGTGTGTGTGTGTGTGTGTGTGTGTGTGTGTGTGTGTGGTGGCTGGCTGGCTAGACTGAGCTCAGCAGAGATCGCTGTGGAGAGCCTCCCGTAGACACACACACACACACACACACACACACACACACACACACACACACACACACACACACACACACACACACACACACACACACACACACACACACACACACGTGCACACACACACACACACACACACACACACACACACACACACACACACACACACACACACACACACACACACACACACACACACACACACACACACACACACCCACACACTCCCATAGATGCTCTTTGCGATGCAGGAGTCAAATAAGTACACACCACCCCTGGGCTTGTTTTTATTTCCCAAAGACGGTGAGACCCCCCCCAACCCCCCACTGTGCACGCACACACACACACACACACACACACACACACACACACACACTCTCCCTGCGCTGGCGGGGGACCCAGGGTGACCTACTGGGGTATTGATTGGCAGATGTGTTTGTGGGAATTGTTTTGCTACTGCGGCTGAGCTGGCCAACCTTTGCCATGCTGGTGTCAGGCAGGCAGGCATGAGCTCTGCTCTACTCACAGGCCACTGGGTTTCATGGGAGACTCTGTGTGTGTGTGTGTGTGTGTGTGTGTGTGTGTGTGTGTGTGTGTGTGTGTGTGTGTGTGTGTGTGTGTGTGTGTGTGTGTGTGTGTGTGTGTGTGTGTGTGTGTGTGTGTGTGTGTGTGTGTGTGTGTGTGTGTGTGTGACCACTTACTGTCCAGTTCATACTGTGTGGTAGAGGGTTCACTCAGGTTGCTCACAGGCCACTGGGTTTCATGGGAGACAATCACACACACACATGCACACACACACACACACACACACACACACACACACACACACACACACACACACACACACACACACACACGCACACGAGTGGACACCATCATCATCATCATCATCAGCGGTCACTCGAAACGAGTATGACTGTCCTGTCAGTAGGGTTTTCTATTTGTGGGTCTTCAGGTGACTGTGGGTCTTCAGGTGACACACGAGTGGACACACACACATACTCACAAAGTATACACACACAAAGAAACACGCACCTATTATGCACACACACACAAACACACACGCACACACACACATATATTATGCACACGCACGCACACACACAGAAACACACACACCGACACACACATACAGTACACACACACACACACACATATTATGCACACGCACACACTCACATTAACACACACACACACTCACACACACACAGAACACGGGGAGAGCCAACCAGTGTCACACACACTGCGGCCTGGTGGAGTTGACTTCTGAGTCACGATCCCTCAGCCGTGAAACATGTTCACTTGGTCTACATTTCATCCTCCAGTTAACCGTGCTTATTATATGGTTGTGAGGTCATCTGTCGAATGCTCCATTCATTTCAACGGGGCTCCCCAACGTTCGGACGTCTGTTATTTTTCGATAACGGACGGGTTGGTCTATAACAGACCGCTGTCAATGGCAACAAGACTTTTCACTGCTAAAGCGACTTTTCATCAAGACTCCAGAGCTGTAAACAGCTCTGCAAGACTCTAATCAGCTGCTGTGATAGACAGCACCCGTTGTCCTGGCTACCGCTGTCAATGGCAACAAGACGTTCACTGCTAAAGCCACTGGCTTGTATACAAGTCAGTGGCTAAAGCGAATGTTTCATTCCGCAGGGGGTCCGGTCTTTTGTCACTCTAATCAGCTGCTGTGATAGACAACACCTGTTGTCCTGGCTAGCCTACCTAGCTGTTGCCTAGCGGTGTTCACAACGGCACTGTTTTGTTTTGCGCAGCAACAATCTTAACATTAAATAGGTCTAAAGAAATGACCCCGCATGTGTGAATCATTTAAGTAGGCCTATATCCATATAATAAGCGGGTTAACTTTCGGCGAGTCGGTCGCTTTGTGGAATAGCAGCACTTCAGAGAGAACAAGACCCCTCCGCTCCGCGTCGGGGTCTAAAGATTCTCTCTGTCGTGCTGCTATTCCACGGTAGCGACCTTCTCGCCGAACGTTAACCCTTACATAACGTGTGTGTGTGTGTGTGTGTGTGTGTGTGTGTGTGTGTGTGTGTGTGTGTGTGTGTGTGTGTGTGTGTGTGTGTGTGTGTGTGTGTGTGTGTGTGTGTGTGTGTATACGCGTGCAAGGATGCGTGCGTGCGTGCATGTGCTTGTGCATAACCATGCATAACGTAGTGTGAGTGTGTGTGCATGCAAGAATGCATGTGTGTCTGCGTGCGTGCTTGTGCGTAACTGTGCATAATGTATTTGTGTGTGCAAAAATACATGCGTGTGTGTGTGGGGGGGGTTTGCGCGCGTGCATGTGTGTGTGTGTCTGTACATATGTGTGCGATGATATTAGTTTATTTGTACATGTGCATGTGCGTGTGTGTGTGTGTGTGTGTGCGCGTGTGCGTACGTGCGTGTGTGTGTGTGTGTGTGTGTGCGTGTGTGTGTGTGTGTGAATTTGAACCAAGAATGGGTGTCTGTATGTGACTTCAAGCTGAACAAACCTCTTCTGCTCACCTGAATCTCACATACGTAGGAGGACTTTTGTATGCATGCGCGCCGCGCGCACGTGTGTGTGTGTGTATATATGTGTGTGTGAGAGAGAGTGTGTGTGAGTGTGTGTGCGTGCGTGTGCGTTTGTGTGCATGTTTGTGTTTGTATTTGCTTGTGTGGGAGGTTCCATCTTCAAATTTCTCTATCTCCCACCAAAAGGCCCACAAGGGCAGACTTAAAAAAACAGCATAACAATACAAAAGGAGTGTGTTTGAGTGTGTCTGTGTGTGTAAGAGAGAGTGTGCTTGAGTGTGATTGTTTGTGTGTGTGTGTGTGGGGGGTGCATGTTTGTGTGTGTGTGTGTGTGTGTGTGTGTGTGTGTGTGTGTGTGTGTGTGTGTGTGTGTGTGTGTGTGTGTGTGTGTGTGTGTGTGTGTGTGTGTGTGTGTGTGTGTGTGTGTGTGTGTGTGTGTGTGTGTGTGTGTGTGTGTGTTTTCGAGGGAAGGTAGATAGCAAGTCGAGAGGACAGAGAGGCTCAAGGGCTTCAGGGGTTTAGACTTGTGAAAGTGTTTGTGTATGTGTGTGTATGGGTGTGTGTGTGCGTGTGTGTGTGTGTGCATGTATGTGTGTGTGTGTGTGTGTGTATTTGTGTCCGTGTGTGTGTTTTCGAGGGAAGGTAGATAGCAAGTTGAGAGGCTCAAGGTCTACTGGGGTTTGGACTTGTGAAAGTGTTTGTGTGTGCATGGGCGTGTGTGTGCGTGCTTGTGTGTGTGTGTGTGTGTGTGTGTGTGTGTGTGTGTGTGTGTGTGTGTGTGTGTGTGTGTGTGTGTGTGTGTGTGTGTGTGTGTGTGTGTGTGAGTGTGTGTCTGTGTTTGTGTTGCCCTGAGAACTAATGGTGGTACTTTTCACACCTACAGGGCTGGGCAGGTGGACAGGCACACAATTGGGGTGTGTGTGTGTGTGTGTGTGAGTTTGTGTGTGTGTGTGTGTGTGTGTGTGTGTGTGTGTGTGTGTGTGTGTGTGTGTGTGTGTGTGTGTGTGTGCGTGCGTGTGCGTGTGCATGTGTGTATGTCTGTGACCTCTTGTTTATATGAGGTGACAGATTTTGCCGCAGTCCGTTTACAGGTCAGCCAGGGGAGAATTGAGTTGTTGCTTCCTATTCTCTCTCTTTCTCTTTCTCTCTCTCTCTCTCTCTCTCTCTCTCTCTCTCTCTCTCTCTCTCTCTCTCTCTCTCTCTCTCAATCTCTATCTATCGCTCTCTTGCACCTGCATATGCACATGCATACACACATACACACACAAACACATTTGAAAAACCTGGGACATGGGCTTTGTGTGTGTGTGTGTTTGTCTGTGTCTGAGTTTGTGTGTGTTTGTTTGTCTGTGTCTGTGTTAATGTGAAATAAAATGCAAAAAAAGCTTCACAATGCATTATCTGAGATTCCTCCACTAAACACTCTCTTCTCTTGTCTTCTTTTGTCTTTCCAATGCTGCCCCTCTCCCTGATGGATGTGAAAAAATAAAACAGGTATGTGCTTTCGTTTTGCTGTCTGTGAGTCGGTATGTGATTTTGGGCTTTGCCCTACTGCAGTGCTCTCAAAATGTTGGCCCGCGTTGGTGGGCATGGCAAACATTTGGCCCGCCATGAGGTTGGAACAAATGAAAACATATATGTATGCTGAATGTATAAAAATGGAGGCGCGTCCAACGTGTCGATATTGACAGGAAGGTCACACCTCCACAATATCAGCTTTTTAAAAGCACGTCACATCTTAACATCCATGTGACAATCTGATGAAGACTGAAGTTTCACCATCGAAACATGTCAGATAAAAGATAACTAACTTTTACATGTCTGAAACAAAAGAACTTGAACATGAAAGGGACACTGTGCAGGAAATAGTCAGAAAAGGTACTGCAACTATGCTGCTCATTGAAACTGGGATGCCTATTGCCAAATTTGATCTTTACATGAAAGTTTACTAAGTAATAAACACATATTTTCTAGTATGGTCCAAGTAGAGTAATTTTTGCAGCTAAAAATGGCTATTTTTGGAAATTCAAAATGGCGGACCATGGAGAAGATCCCCCTTTTCATGTATGAAAAGTGCATTTTTTCCAGTCATAATGAATACTTAGAATTTGATGGTGGTGGTAAGTATTCATGAAAAAGGTAACATTAGTGAATGAACAGCATGAATTCTGGAAATAAACAACTAAAAATCTCACACAGTGTCCCTTTAAACATATGTGTGCTATCTGTGGCCATACAGTCGGGTGATTTGATTGGCCCTCAGCCTCAGTTGTGCTACATCATTTGGCCTTTTGGGCCACATGACCACGGGCCAGACGGCAACTCTGACTGAGTTTGAGCTGCAGTTTGTTTTGTTTTGCTCACTGACGGCCCATTGTTTGGAAGGAAAAGAGTTGTACTCTATTGGCCAAAAGTATTAATATTTTTTGGTGTTTTTAGACTTTATTAGTGACAGGGCAGTAGAGAGAGAGGAAACGTTTTAGGGGGAGAGAGAGAGAGAGAGACAGACAGACAGACAGACAGACAGACAGACAGACAGACAGACAGAGGAGGGTCAGAAATGACCCCAGGCCAGAATCAAACCCGGATCGCCAGCGTAGCAGCCCAGAGCCCCACAGTTAGTGCCATGCTAGGGCCTGACAAACAATATTATTACAACAGATTGATTTAGATTTTTTTTATTTTTTAAATCTGGTCATTATGGGTTTTTTAAAGGGGCAGTTTGGTCAATTTCAACATGCAGTTGTATTGCTCACGCTACCCTTGACTTGTCAGTACCTGGTGATGCCACATTTTTCGGCTCAGCCCTTTCCGAGATATGAGCAATTCTAACCGCAGAGATACACCAGCGGCGACGCGATTCAAGCGACAGAGTGTAGCAGCAAGCGATACGAGAGATTGAGGAGACTAGAGTATGTCCGTACAGGCAGAAGGCAAAGCATTCAAGCATTCCCATTGGCTGTGGTCACTGACCTCTATACAGTCATTGGCTGTCGCGGCTTGTCGCCGAACCGCGTCATAGAAAGTTGAAAAGATTTCAACTTCAAATTGTTGCGCTCGTCGCGCAAATCGCTCTAGTCTCCAGAATCGCTTTTGTCTCTCGACTCAATACAAAGTCAATTACTTCTGTCGCGCGACTCGCTCAGATCGCCGCTGGTGTATCTCTGCGGTAAGGGGGGCAACGTTTGTTTACATTTAAAAAAAATGAAACATAGGCCAACTCTAAATATTTTCCCAAAAGGTACTGCTGTTTGCTAGTTGTCTGCTGATGTTTTATAACCGTTTGGATGTTTTTGGGAATAAATAAAAATGTTTTTTTGAAATGTAAACAAAGAGCTGCCCCCATTACAATGACCAGGATCTCGGAAACGGCTGAAGAAGAAGAAAAAAAAATCTCAGCCACTGACAAGTCCAGGGTAGTGTGAGCATTACAACTCCATGTTGAAATTGACCAAACTGTCCCTTTAATGACGGTCTTATCTACAGGCCTCCAGTTGCCCATGGGTTGGACGGTGGTTGTTTTGAGGGTTTGATTAATTTGCTGTGTTGTCAGGGGCCGCTGACAGCTTTTGCTGGGCCCAGGACAAAATCATCTGAAAGGGCCCCCTACCCAATACATATAATGTGATGGGGACCCAATTCTGGGCCCCCTATTTCCCTGGGCCCAGGACAACATACCCGTTTTCTCCCACATGACGACGGGGCTGTGTGTCCTCCTTCCCATTTCCGTGGGTTCTCTAACAGGGGTGTTGGCGTTTGGGGAAAATTAAGAAAGCACAGTGTGTGTGTGTACGTGTGTGTACGTGTGTCTACGCGTGTGCGTGCGTGCGTGTGTGTGCAGTGCTCTTTGCTTATTCTCTTTTTGTGCGGTACTCCATTGCTCCATTGAGTTCTCGCATGGCTGCTTCATGGAACACACACACACACACACACACACACACACACACACACACACACACACACACACACACACACACACACACACACACACACACACACACAGCTTCCCTGAGCATTCTGGCATTTGGACAGGACCTGGCGGAATATGCTCTTGTCACAACGTGATGAAATCGCTCTAATGAAGAAGCCTGCTCACATTTAAATCTGTTCTGACAAAAAGCCTTTGTTCATTTTTTTCCTCTGTTTCCTTTTTCCTTTTCTGTCTCTGTGATACAAGCAAAAGTGCTAGATCCCTCTCTCTCACACGGATGCAGATGCTGCGTAGTGGCAAAGAATGGAGTCAATGACAGCTATAGCTGAAAGGGCTGCTTTTCTCCATGGCGTCTGTGTTCAGGGCCGCTGACAGCTTTTACTGAGCGCAGGACAAAGACATCTAAAAGGGCCCCCTACTACCCAATACATTCAATGTAATGGAGACCCAATTCTGGCCCCCATATCTTCCTGGGCCCGGGACAACATACCCCTTTGTCCCCTCCTATCTGCGGGCCTGTCTGCGTGTTGATGTACTGTAGGCCCATTGGCTGTCTTTGTGCTTGCATAGCCTTCCTGCAACGGCATTATATAGAGATGTCAATCGGCTTATGGCTCTACTGTCTGGGCAGAGAGCTATCTAACACAGACGCACAAGCACACACACACACACACACAAACACACACACACACACAGACACAGACACACACACACACACACACACACACACACACACACACACACACACACACACACACACACACACACACACACACACACGTAGAGAGAGAGAGAGAGAGAGAGAGAGAGAGAGAGAGAGAGAGACAGAGACAGAGAGAGGCTGGTCTTCATCGTGATATGAGTTTCACACCAACAGTAATCCTCTGTGTATAGAACAACAAGAAGACAGGGATGATGTCTAAATCCACTTGTCTGAAGAGCTCCCTGGGCGATAGCATCTTATTCCATCCTATCTACCCCACCTGGCTGCTGACATTCTTTATCCACTCTCGCTTCTCTCTACGTTTATCTCAGTGTTTTTCCTTCTTCCTTCCAATCTTCTGTCTTTCTCTATCTCTCTCTCTCTCCCAGTGGTGTAGTGGGGATTTTTAAAGTGGGGGTACGCGATTGTTAATGTCATCAAATAATTATCATGTCAAACCCCCCAACTGTCCTTAATCTACCATCATTGCTTCTCCGTTTTCATCTTTTTGGCCAATTACCTGCAATACTGCTATGTGCTCATTCCTTTTTGTATTCAAACATGGGCAGAAGATTTAAAAAAAAAATCTCACTTCAGGAGAAGTGGGTGGACTGCGTACCCCCGCGTACCGCGCCCACTACACCCCTGCTCTCTCCGTCTTCCTCACACACACAAACACACACACACACACACACACACACACACACACACACACACACACACACACACACACACACACACACACACACACACACACACACACACACA
>NC_085873.1:45257614-45262614 GCF_034702125.1 Engraulis encrasicolus | reverse complement strand
ACTATGTCTACGTAATGCCCATATTCTCTGTGTTTACTCTAGTTTATTTAATGCCCTTCTGATGGCTGTTACTGTAGCTCAGTGCTTCATCATTTTCACCTCAACTTTACCCTACAAGTATGCCTAAATCACTCTATACTCTATATGTCTACTATGTCTACGTAATGCCCATATTCTCTGTGTTTACTCTAGTTTATTTAATGCCCTTCTGATGTCTGTTGGCTCAGTGCTGCGTCATGAGTTGGTCTGCAGACCACAGTACTGCTATTTCAATCTTAACATTTTAAAACAACATTGAGTCATTTTTGTCATTATTATTATTTTCAAACTGAACAGTATGTCAAATGGCCCTCAGCTAAGGGTTGCCAGATGTGTCTGATAATTTTCGGCGGCATTCAATCCCGCCCAATTTGAACCAAATTGTATTGATTTTCTATGACCATAAATCTAAAGAAAAACTCGCCCAATGCCTGTTTTTGACTGTGTTTTTACCGTTGTTTCCCTGGGAAACCAGCCAATCTGGCAACACTGCTCGAGCTGAGATGTTGTAAACTGACAACAACACGGAATTTTGTGAAACTGACACCGATTTCTTGTCCCAAAGACCTGTGTCTATTCCATGCAATTCTGAGAGATCAGGCTGTGGAGGTAGTGTTACCAGATTGGGTGGTTTCCTGCCCAATTGATTCTGCTCAGGATGGCCGCATTTGTTTTTTTCTGCCAATTTATGGCCATAGAAATATATTCAAATTTGGTGGGATTTAGTGCTTCCATGCGGGTTTGGGGCATTTTTGGGGATGGAAATCATCAGTCTCATCTGGCAACCCTGTGTGGAGGTGGTCTCATGCTCCTCTGGCTCCAGCTGTCCTCCTTCAGGTCATGGAGTCCCATAGGTCTTCCCCATTGACATCTAAAAAAATGCAAATGCCGCAAATAGTCATGTTATTAGGAATGAGGAAGTAAATATGTGTGTGTGTGTGTGTGTGTGTGTGTGTGTGTGTGTGTGTGGATGTGTGGATGGATAACGCCTACGCGTTCGGATTGTAGTCGAAACGCGTAGGCATTATCCATTAAAATAAAGGATTTTTAACTTTTTTCACTAAGATCAGTGTGCCTCGGATCATTCTGACTACCACTTTCAACAAGGAACCTTCTTTTTGGACCTTCACATTTTGGAGATAGTCACAAGCCAAGTTACCTTTTCCAGAATATTTGGATCTTGTACCCTCTTGCTTGTCTCTCAGATCCAAATAAATGTAATCAAGTGTGTGTGTCTGTGTGTTGTTGTGCCCTTACAGCCTCTGTGCTCTCCTCTGTGTCAAGGTGGGACGTTTTCTGCTGAGCGTAATAGTCTTTACGCGGAGTGCACGTCACTAGAAACCAGTCACACACAGCACCAACCTGCAGACACACATTATGATACATAACACTACAATACACTACATCATATTATGTAATATATAAGGGTTAACGTTCGGCGAGAAGGTCGCTACCGTGGAATAGCAGCACGACAGAGAGAATCTTTAGACCCCGACGCGGAGCGGAGGGGTCTTGTTCTCTCTGAAGTGCTGCTATTCCACAAAGCGACCGACTCGCCGAAAGTTAACCCGCTTATTATATGGATATACTTAAATGATTCACACATGGCGGGGACATTTCTTTAGGCCTATTTAATGTTAAGATTGTTGCTGCGCAAAACAAAACAGTGCCGTTGTGGAACACCGCTAGGCAACAGCTAGGTAGCCAGGACAACAGGTGTTGTCTATCACAGCAGCTGATTAGAGTCTTGTTGAAAAGTCGCTTTAGCAGTGAAAAGTCTTGTTGCCATTGACAGCGGTCTGTTATAGACCAACCCGTCCGTTATCGAAAAATAACAGACGTGCGAACGTTGGGGAGCCCCGTTGAAATGAATGGAGCATTCGACCGATGACGTCACACCATATAATAACACATTATATTACATTACGCTACACTGCACTACACTACAGAATCCTACATTGCACTACATTACATGACACTACAGTACATTACACCACACTACATTACATTACACTACATGACATTACATTACACTACACTACATTACACTACACTACACTAGACTACATTACTCTACATGACATTACATTACACTACATTACACTACACTACACTAGACTACATTACACTACATGACATTACATTACACTACACTACACAACATTACACTACATTACACTACACAATACTGCATTACTCTGCATTACATTACACTACATCACACTACACTACACTACACTCCACTGCATTAAATTACAATACAATACATTACACTACACTACACTACACTCCACTGCATTAAATTACAATACAATACATTACACTACAGTACACGACACTACACTACATGACACCACACAATACTGCATTACAATACACTAAATTACACTACGCCACATTTAACTATACATTACACTACACTACATAACACTACACTACATCACATTACATTACACCACATTACACTACACTACACCACATACACCACATTACACAACACTACACCACATTACACCACACCACATTACACTACACCACATTACACAACACTACACTACATTACACTACACTACATAACACTACACTACATCACATTACATTACACCACATTACACTACACTACACCACATACACCACATTACACTATACATTACATTACACTACACTACATGGCACGATTTATAATCGCCTGTTATTATAAAGTTTTACCCATGACACTGCACTACATTACACTACACTGCACCACAATACATTACTCTACACTACATGGCAGAACGCCAATCTCCACTGTACTCACCAAACTGAGGAAGGTCAGGGCAGCTCCGAGGTTTATTACGGTGTTCAGCAAACTAAACTTTCCTGCCTGAAGTGAAAAGCACACTGTTACTTGCACGGGCAGTTCATCAGACGCTGTTCAATTGTTCTGTAGCAGAAGATGTAATGTCCAGGAGATAACTATCTCTTATAAATATATCTTTTTTTGGCCTCTTTTGATCTTTTTTATCGGATAGTAGAGTATAGAGCCTACAGGACATATTTGGGACATGATCCAGGTCCGATTGGAACCTGGGTACCAGAGAGAGTAGAGAGAGAGAGGTTCCATTGGCCCATTGTTTCCTGGTTCTATTATGGCCCCCCTTAGGCAGACCTAGGCAGACCTAAGGACTGTTCTATTCATTGTAGGAGCATTATGACACGGCCCTTTAGGCAGACCGGAACCTGGTCGCGTTAGGTGCCCATAGAAACCTATTATGTTGCCATATCTCTATACTTAAAGAATCTCTGCCTGGGTACACCTGGGCAATGTGCAACAGTACCTCCACCATCCTGGTACTTTAGTGTGCAGGACATAACCAACCAACCAATGACAAGATATCTACTGTGACGTAGAGCAATGAAAAGAAACATACTGTGTCCAATAGACCAATTCAAAGAGACCTACTGTGTCAGATAGACCAATGAGGAGTGACCTACTGTGCCGTAGACGATGACGTCAAAGCGTATTCCGTATCCTTTGATCAGCGTTCTTGTCTCTGTGCCGTTATTGACATATTTTGCAAACCTACAAAATGGAGGGAATAGGAATGGAATTGCTGTGGGAGCACATTTGTTTTTTTCATATTGACACATATGCATTAGTTGGGGTTCCCAAACTTTTCCCCCTGCGCACCCCCTTGTACATTTCAATGTGGTTCGCGCACCCCCTGAGCGAATATTTTGGTGGGCTGACGGCCGCGCAAGTATGGATTCACTGCTCATTCACTGCATATTAAGCACAGTCGTTTTTTGGGAATCCTCTTTTCCAATAGTCTTGGAATTAAACTACACTTCAGATGGAGCCTTCCAGCATATAATGCACCATACTATTAAAAACTACTTAATTTTCATTAATGCTAGATAACAACTCACATATCCACCATTGCTCTATTCAGCTCGCGCACCCCCTTATGGCAGGCTGCGCACCCCCAGGGGTGCACGCACCCCAGTTTGGGAAACCCTGCATTAGTATATACTGTATAGGTAAACATGTACTTCACTTGGATGAGTGCTTATTTAGATGATGGTAGAAGAGGAGGTGTGTGTGCGTGTGTCACCTGAAGTTGTATCTGGGAGACGTGTGTGTGTGTGTGTGTGTGTGTGTGTGTGTGTGTGTGTGTGTGTGTGTGTGTGTGTCTGTGTCTGTGTCTGTGTCTGTGTGTCACCTGAAGTTGTATCCGGGAGCTATGTTGTTGGAGGGATTCTTATTGTCCATCCTGACAAAGCTGTACTTGGGAACACAATACCTTACACACACACACACAGACACACACACACACACACACACACACACACACACACACACACACACACACACACACACACACACACACACACACACACACACACACACACACACACACACAGATGTATGCTCACATGTACATGCACGCATATGTAGTATATTGAGGGTTGCCCCCTTGCACGGGTCAGGCATAAATGCAATTTCGTGACAAAGACAAGGGGAGTTGGAGTTTCCCAGTTGGGCTTTCAAAGCCAGGCTGTGCCCTCCTAGCGACGCAGCACTTTCAGCGTTACAACCAGTGAGGTAAAGAGCAATGCAAGTACGTTCTGAGTTCCTGTAAATACGGGAACTCCTCCCACTTTGTCGGTAAGCAAACAACCATAAGCAAACCAAGGGAGACAGGTCAACCATGCCGTTTGGGAAACGTTAATTGTTATGCTCTTGGTCAGACCAAGTCTCTAACAGATTTGAATGTCGATGATAACCAGGCAAGGGCTTTCATATATAGGGTATATAGCAGGGGTGCTCAACTAGAAACTGAAAAGGTCCACTCGCCAAATTTCGTATGTTTCCAGGGTCCAAAAAAGTTGCACGGACCGATGCAGAAAATAGCCTCACTCGCTGGCCGCACTGGCCTCTTGCTCACTCACTGAGTAAGACTGGCTTCGCAGAAATACAC
>NC_085873.1:45245114-45252614 GCF_034702125.1 Engraulis encrasicolus | reverse complement strand
ATTGGAATACGACCGTCAATGTTGTTGCCGTCGTGTCCATAAGCTCAAGGCGAGAGCGGGGGAGAAAGACAAACAGAGGAGGAAGGGACACACGCCTCGTGAGTAAAAAATGGACCGACGATGGTCTCCTAGTCATTCGCACCATACCGTAACTATTATGGTAACTGTAGCCTACTTTTTCAGTAAATGAACCAAGTATTTTATTGGTTCAAAATACGGTAGACACATGGTTTTATTCATTCCATTGGTAGTCTGTTTTGCTTAAATAGGAATATTGGCCTGTCTCTAATTCTGGCCTCCTTCCAATTATGGCCTGATCCAAGATGCACTTGAGTAAATACAGGCCCCGGCCAATATCAGAGGATTTACGGTATCTCTATACTTAAAGAATCTCTGGAGACACCGCCTGACGCAGCAGGAAAGCAACACCATCATCACCACAACACCATCATCACCACAACACCATCAGCACCACAACACCATCAGCACCACAACACCATCATCACCACAACACCATCATCACCACAACACCATCAGCACCACAATATGACAACAGCACCAGATTAACCCTAGCCCAGACAGAGGAGGGAGACGGCACCTGACACAGCACAGGACAGCATGACATAGAACATTATGTGTTCTAGAACATCATCTGAATAGAAGCCATGTGTGTTCTAGAACATCATCAGAATACAAACCCCTATGTATTCTAGAACATCATCTGAATAGAAACACTTTGCGTTTTAGAATATCAGCAGAATAGAAACCCCTATGTGTTCTAGAACATCATCAGAATTAAAAACATGTGTTCTAAACCCCATTCAGCCTAGAAACCGCTATGCCTCTAGAGCATCATCCGCCAAGATCTCTTATGCATCTAAGACACTGTTACCATGTTGATGCCACACTACCAAACATTTAACATTCTACTCTTCTTTTATTTTGACAATATATTTCATTATTCTACTGTCCCTACATTCTCTAGTTTAAACATTTTACTATTATCATCATCATCATCATCTTCATCATTATTATTATTATTATTATTCCTACCTCAGCGCATGCCTGTTGCCTCTGTCCCGTCGTGGTGATCATGTTAGTGAGCACAAAGAAAGAATCGGCCCCCTTTCAACAAAAACGCAGAATGTCAGCTATCAATCAAATATTAGGTGTCAATAGCTCTTATGGTTCCCTATGGGTCATTTCACATGAAATCAGACACTTTGGGACTCGAACGACACGGATTTCAATCATACTTGCTGAGCCTGTTTAGTAGCAAGGTAGCACCCCAGAACTGCATTTGTGTGAATCTGACACCAATATTAAGGGAGAAACAGACTAGCAAAGGTTTACATATGAGGGTAGGACACTATGCATTCAGCCTTGATTATATCAGTCAGTGTAAGTCACAAAAATATGTCCGTGGTGTTATTTGAAAGTTCTTTTCTGGCTCTACAAATTACTCAAACAGCATGGAACACAACTCTATGGGGGGAGTGACATACCTGGGGTGGTATTACGTATTCGGTGACGTCCCATACGTGTAGTCCCAGGCCGCTGCTGTTGGTGACGGTGTATCCCTTCACCTTGGTGCTGACAGAGCTGATGATACTCTCAGTCTCCTGGTAACCCTTCTGGACAAGAATCACATACCTGCAGGTGTGCGCGCGCACACACACACACAAGCACGCACACACACGCACACGCACGCACGCACGCACGCACGCACACACACACACACACACACAAGATGCTCTCTGCATCACCTAACCCTAACCCTTACCAGACATAATCGTCCGATGGATCAGAGCCAGTAAGTGGGCTACCACACAGCAACATGATAGTCTCTCACCCCCATCCAAACAACATGGAAATCACTCACCCCCACGCAATTACATGGAAATCACTCACCCCCACCCAATAACATGGAAATCACTGACCCCCACCCAATTACATGGAAATCACTCATCCTAACCCGATAACATGGTCAAGTCACTCACCCCAAACCAACAACATGGAAATCACTCATCCTAACCCGATAACATGGTCAAGTCACTGACCCCCACCCAACAACATGGAAATCACTCACCCAAACCCAACAATATGGTCAAGTCACTCACCCCAAACCAACAACATGGTCAAGTCACTCACCTCCACTCAATTACATGGAAATCACTCACCCCAACGTTACAACATGGTCAAGTCAATCACCCCAACCCAACAACATGGAAATTACTCACCCAAACCCAACAACATGGTCAAGTCACTCACCTCCACTCAATTACATGGAAATCACTCACCCAAACCCAACAATATGGTCAAATCACTCACTCCAACCCAACAATATGGTCAAGTCACTCACCCCAAACCAACAACATGGTCAAGTCACTCACCCCAAACCAACAACATGGTCAAGTCACTCACCTCCACTCAATTACATGGAAATCACTCACCCAAACCCAACAACATGGTCAAGTCACTCACCTCCACTCAATTACATGGAAATCACTCACCCAAACCCAACAATATGGTCAAATCACTCACCCAAACCCAACAATATGGTCAAGTCACTCACCCCAGCCCAACAATATGGTCAAATCACTCACCCCAAACCAACAACATGGTCAAGTCACTCACCTCCACTCAATTACATGGAAATCACTCACCCAAACCCAACAACATGGTCAAGTCACTCACCTCCACTCAATTACATAGAAATCACTCACCCAAACCCAACAATATGGTCAAGTCACTCACCTCCACTCAATTACATGGAAATCACTCACCCCAAACCCAACAATATGGTCAAATCACTCACCCCAAACCCAACAATATGGTCAAGTCACTCACCCCAAACCAACAACATGGTCAAGTCACTCACCCCAAACCCAACAATATGGTCAAGTCACTCACCCCAAACCCAATTACAAGGAAATCACTCACGCCAACACAACAATATGGAAAGTCAAAAGCAGTGTAGTATAGTGTAATGTAATGTAATGTAATGTAATAATGAAATGATATGTAATGGAAATGCATGACGTACCCGACCACGTATGCGATAATGAGGAACTGAGTGAGTCTGAAGATGAAGCCGACAGGTTTGCTGTAGATGACGATGGTTTTGGGCGTCTCGTAGTCAAAGAAACAGTGGAGGCAGCTGTTCCAGCAGCGCCCAGCCGCCATGACAACACAGAGAGACAGACAGACACACACACACACACACTAGCTTGGAGAGAGGAGTCACACACACTGACCGAGTGGCCTGGACCGAGGGCAAACACACTCTTACCAGCACAAAGTGTCGGTTGGGTAGAGGACACACACTCGTACCGTTGAGGGCTGTTGGAGCCACTCCCCGGATAACAGACATGATTTGCATGGAGCTCAACTGCATGCAGCCTTTATGGCGCTGCAGAGGTGCTGTGCACCGTGGTTTTATGGCTAAGGGCCACTGTATACTCTAGCTCAGTGGTTCTCAACCTTTGTTTAACAAAGGCCCCCTTGACCTCATCATAAGCCTCCCAACGCCTCCTTGACCTCATCATAAGCCTTCCAACGCCCCCTTGACCTCATCGTCAGCCAGCCAACACACCCCCCACCCCCCCTTAGTATTGAAAGATAAAATAGGTTCCTGCCGTGGACTGGCGGTGTGGCACTGGGCTACTGCGCTGGCGACCCGGGTTCGATTCCGGCTCGGGTCATTTGCTAACCCTTCCCCGTCTCTCTCTCCCCACTCGTTTCCTGTCTCTCCTCCACTGTCCTGTCTGAAATAAAGGCGAAAAAGCCCCTAAAAATATATATTTAAAAAATAAAAAGAAAAAGAAAATAAACTAATGCCCCCCAATGGGAACTAATGGGAAACCTCTAAGCTGTGTCCTTCTCAACGCCCCCCCTACGGCTGCCCAACGCCCCCCCCCTGAGGGGCTATAGCGCCCCCGTTGAGAAACACTGGATTTATGGAGTACGGATGGCTGGCTGTAACTGTATGGCCATAGTCAATTTCGACCAGAGGTGGACCTTCCATTAGGCAAACCTCGGAAATTGCCTAGGGCCCCGACCAAATCTGTCCTGCTTAGAGGCCCCAACTGCCACACCAGTTGTGGTAAACACACAAAAAGTGGGCTTTGTGACTCATGCAAAGTAATCGAAGATACATACTGTATATGAGAAAAAAAACTAAATAGGCCTAGACCTAAATAGTCATATAATGATTTTTGAGGGCCCCATGTTGATATTTCGCCTAGGGCCCCAAAATGGCTAGATCTGCCCCTGCATGGTTTCCTCATTGACTTGGAGACTCGCAAAACATCATCCAGACTTACAGAAGAGTAAACAACATGTTATCTAGTATAGGCAAATACTAATGTAAACAAAACATCATCCAAACAAATACGTAAGCAAATGGAAGAGTACGAAGCAGCAGGCAGGAATACAGAGGAGCAGGGCTCTAAATTACGTAACACCAGCCAACTGGCCAAATGCTGGTGAAAATTCAGTTTGACTGATAGAAAAGAAACTTACTATCTTTTACTAATAGTGTGTGCAGGTGTACAATACAAAAAATACAACATGTACTGTATTTATATAGCGCAGTATAACAGCTATGAGAAGTTGAATTCAAAGCACAAAGATACAAGAAAAGGATTTATTTTTTTCAATTTAAAAAAAGGTTTATGGCCATTCCTTTCACAGTCTCTTCTCGCTTCTCTTTCCTCACTCTCTGTCTCATTCTCTCTCACACGGTCTGTTTCTCTCTCTGAGTGCATCTTAATATGCGACCTTGCCTCCTCCACTTGCTTCTCGTCATGATGACATCACTGACAACAGCATTATATTTCAATATCTTGCAAAAGCTCAATTGTAGAGTCTTTTTCTCGTTTGCAATTGGCATGGTGAATGAAAAACAGTCCCTCAAAAGTTGTTGTGGCTAGGCTGACAGCTGGGAAACTTTATGGTTTTCTCCACGGAGGAGGGGCCAGGAGGCGGGGCGAGGAGACAAGCACAAGTGGAGGAGGCAAGGTCACATATTGGGATGCACCCACAGTCTCTTACTTCATCTCACTGCCCTCGCTCTCATTGTCAACTCCTTTCCCTTTACTTCCCTTTTCCTTTTATTTCACTATGGCTGTGTCTCAAATGCCGCACTTGTGCACTTCGGGCACTGTTTTTCGGTGCCTAGGGCGCTCACGCTGAGAATTTCAGTTGAGCCAGTGCACTGAAAGTGCCAGGATGATCCCCTAACAATGGCGGAAAAATGCAGTGCTTCAATGATGGGCTGAATCTCAAATGGTGCACTTGTGCACTTTAGTGTTCATGTTTCAGTGCGCATGCCGTATTAGTTACGCACTGAAACACAGTGCCCGAAGTGCACAAGTGTGCCATTTGAGATCCAGCCATAGACACTGCATGCACTAAACGGCGGCCATGTTGACAATGACAGGGAGGAAATGTGGCATTCAGTTCAGTACAAGAGTTTGGTCAACAGTCTCCTAATTCTGTAAGTAATGTTGATGGGACACCAACCTTTACATGCCAACCAAAGTATTGTAGGCTATGTGTGATTGTTGTCCTTTGGGGTGAAGGACATGGAAATACAAGCACCAGACACTGTGCATTGTAAACAGTAGTCAACTCGTATTTTGGCGAGCCAATGCCATGCTCAGCCGTCACTTCCAGTGAGGGCACAGTGCATAGTGCTCAAATTTTCCCACAACACTATGCACTAAAGACCTCAGTGCACTGTGTGCACTATGCACTGACTGTCAGTGCACTGACACAAGTGTGTGATTTGAGACACAACCTATGTTTCCTCCTGTTTTAAAGGGACACTGTGTGAGATTTTAGTTGTTTATTTCCAGAATTCATGCTGCCCATTCACTAATGTTACCTTTTTCATGAATACTTACCACCAGCATAAAATTCTAAGTAGGCCTATTCATTATGACTGGAAAAATTGCACTTTTCATACATGAAAAGGGGGATTTTTTCCATGGTCCGCCATTTTGAATTTCCAAAAATAGCCATTTTTAGCTGCAAAAATTACTCTACTTGGACCATACTAGGAAATATTTGTTTATTACTTAGTAAACTTTCATGTAGCAATAGGCAGCCCAGTTTCAATGAGCAGCATAGTTGCAGTACCTTTTTTGACCATTTCATGCACAGTGTCCCTTTAATCATCTTTCCTCACTGACTCTGTCTGTTCCGTCTTTTCACTGCCCATCTCAGTCTGCTCCCTCTCTTCCTTCAGGCTGCTCTCTCTCTCTCTCTCTCTCTCTCTCTCTCTCTCTCGCTCTCTCTCTCTCTCTCTCTCTCTCTTCTCTCTCTCTCTCTCTCTCTCTCTCTCTCTCTCTCTCTCTCTCTCTCTCTCTCTCTCTCTCTCTCTCTCTCTCTCACACACACACACCTTCTCCTTCTCCTTATCTCTCTCTCTCTCTCTCTCTCTCTCTCTCTCTCTCTCTCTCTCTCTCTCTCTCTCTCTCTCTCTCTCTCTCTCTCTCTCCCCAATTTCATTTATATTTTCCCCACTCTCTGCTCTCTGTGTTGTGTGTCTTTTGCCTGTCCATCTCTTCTTTTCCTCTTCTTCACCTCCAGGCTGCTGCCCCCATTTCTCTGTTCTGTCCGTCTTTTCCCTGTCCATCTCCTCTTCCTCCTCCTCCTCCTCCCTTCTCTTCTCTTCTCTTCTCCTCCTCCGTGCTCTCTTCTGCTCTTCTCTTCTCTTCCTCCAGGCTGTTGCCCCCCCCTGTTCTGTCTGTCTTTCCCCTGACCATCTCCTCTTCCTCCTCCTGCTCCCTTCTCTTCTCCTCCTCCATGCTCCCCTCTCCTCTTCCTCCCTCCAGGCTGTTGCGCCCCCCCCCTGTTCTGTCCGTCTTTTCCCTGTCCATCTCCTCTTCCTCATCCTCCTCTTCCTCCTCCCTTCTCTTCTCTTCTCTTCTCTTCTCCTTTCTTCTCCTCTTCCGTGCTCTCTTCTGCTCTTCTCTTCTCTTCCTCCAGGCTGTTGCCCCCCCTGTTCTATACGTCTTTTCCCTGTCCATCTCCTCTACCTCCTCCTCCTCTTTCTCCCTTCTCTTCTCTTCTCTTCTCCTCTTCTGTGCTCTCTCCTTCTCTTCTCTTCTCCTCTTCTGTGCTCTCTCCTTCTCTTCTCTTCTCTTCCTCCAGGCTGTTGCTCCCTGTCACCTTTCATCTTCTTCTCCGCCTTCCATCACTCCTCCGCGCCTTTTCTTTCCATCCCTCGCTCTGCTACGATCAGTTTCACTCCCTCGACCACCTCCCTCTTCTTGCCCTCCTGCAATCTCTTCCTCCCCTCTTTCTTATTTTCTTCCTTTCTGTCTCTCTTTCTCTGCATGTGTTTGTGTGTTTCTCGACATGTCAACCCAATCCCCTCACACACACACACACACACACACACACACACACACACACACACACACACACACACACACACACACACACACCACACACACACACACACACACACACACACACACACACACACAC
>NC_085873.1:45227614-45240114 GCF_034702125.1 Engraulis encrasicolus | reverse complement strand
TCTCACTTTGGTTCGGTCGCATTTAAAAGGGGTTTGAATTCGTGACTGGATTGAGTTTGTCACCAATTGCCAAGGATTCCGGGGGAATAAAAAAACCCTGTGCTCCGACAGCCAACTTTGATTTTCCTCTCTGTCTTTGAAAGAAATAAAAGACAGTAAAATAAAAGCACACCTGCAGAGTTGGGCATGTTGGGACCAAGCATATTCTTTATTCAATTACGTATATGAGGAGAGAAAGAGAGAGCTAAGCTCTAAAACAAGCTAATAGAGGTGCCAATGCAAACATGGTGGTGGTGTGTGTGTGTGCACGTGCGCTCATGCAAGCGTGTGCATGCACACTCACACACAGGGTGTGGGTTGAGTGGCCCTGTTTGTGTCTCTAAGTCGGCAGTGTTTGTCTCAGTATGTTGTGTATGTGTTTGTGTATATGTATGAATGTGTGTGTGCATGTGTATTTGCCTCATTGTATTACACACATGCGTCTGTGGGGATTGGCTGAACAGATGCAGAATTTGAAAATGAGTTTGCAGAAACCAATGAGGTTTATTAAAGTTTGTTCGCATATAGTAGCTTTTTTTTGTTTTCAACAAATGGGAATTTAGCACCTGAAGAAATCAAAATGAGTTAGTTGTGTTTTTCTCTCCAGGGTCACTGCAAGGCCCTTACTGAAAATGAAGAGTTCAGATGCAAAACCCCCTAAATGCCTTTTCAGAAAATAATCTTAATTCATTTTTATTTAATACAAAGCTATCTAAATTTGCTTGCATTTTAATTTTATTTATGTAACTATTTTATATGTATTATCAAGTACATAAATGTAAACCAAACCAACAACGGGGTTCTCTAAAAATATAGAAGTGCAGGTCTTCAGAAATGGAGTTAGGGGGTTTTGCATCTGAACTCTTCAAATAAATAATTGTGAATAGTAAATTGAACGTGTGCTGAGTGTATTATTTATGTGATGGAAATATGTCATGGAAATATGAAGTGTCTGTGTTTTTGTATCCCTATGCTTTGAGAGACCGCTTGTATTTGGGTCTCTGTAGTAGTAAATGTGACTCACGACTGTGTTTAGAGAGCAGGGTGTTTGTGTGTGGGAGGGCATCTCTGTATATGGGGACTGAATCCAAATTAGCCACTCTCAAACAGACAGGGAACTGTGGATGTATTCTGGACGAGTTTGTGTGTGTGTGTGTGTGTGTGTGTGTGTGTGTGTGTGTGTGTGTGTGTGTGTGTGTGTGTGTGTGTGTGTGTGTGTGTGTGTGTGTGTGTGTGTGTGTGTGTGTGTGTGTGTGTGCGTGCAGATGTTTGTGATGGGGACAGAATGCATGGGAAATCAATGAGCGACATGAGTCGCACAGGGTTGCCTCGCCTACAAAGTCATGGCCCTTTAGATCAGGCTGGATTTGTGTGTGTGTGTGTGTGTGTGTGTGTGTGTGTGTGTGTGTGTGTGTGTGTGTGTGTGTGTGTGTGTGTGTGTGTGTGTGTGTGTGTGTGTGTGTGTGTGTGTGTGTGTGTGTGTGTGTGTTTGTTTGTTTTGAGTTTGTGCAAGTAAAATGTGCAATCACAGTACAGTGTTGAGGGGAGGATATCAGTGATGGGAGGGCGGGTCAAGTGTTCAGCAACCTGATTGTGTGTGTGTGTGTGTGTGTGTTTCTATTACAAAGCAGTGCAGGGTCGATGGTTGAAAGCTTAGCTCAAACGCTGTTTAATTAAAATCTAAAACAGATTAATGTCCTGAAGATTCCTGAAGATCTTGCCTAATCCTGGTTAATGAAATCTAATACAAGACAGGAACATAGAATGAGGCTCAGGTGGAGTGTGTGTGTGTGTGTGTGTGTGTGTGTGTGTGTGTGTGTGTGTGTGTGTGTGTGTGTGTGTGTGTGTGTGTGTGTGTGTGTGTGTGTGTGTGTGTGTGTGTGTGTGTGTGTGTGTGTGTGTGTGTGTGTGTGTGTGTTTGTGTGTGTGTGTGTACGCGTACATGCGTGCGTGCGAGCGTGGGTGTTTGTGTGGTGTGTCTGTGCCTGTGTCTTTGTCTGTGAATGTATGTGACAAGGTTTGTCATTTGTTTGTCACCAGGAGTATTAATAGACTTTTCAGTAGTTGAGAACTGTTCACTGTAAAAAAAATACAGGCTGCCTCAGAATTCCAAGTTAATTTAAATAAGTTGTGTTAAGATTTTAACGGAATTCGTGTTGTTTGAACTGAAAGCTTCACAAATTTTCAATTCAAAGCTTGTAAACTTGTGATTTTAAATCTATATTGTATGTTGTGTGGAGCTTTGTGATAAAAACACACTTGGTTTGTGCCTTAATGGTATATTCCATGCTTCCCTGGGTAACACTTTATTTTAGGGATACATCTATTAGCACTAATAAATACAATGTCCCTGTATAAGTAACTTGTAATGCATGTACAAAGCAAAATCAAACATTTGTTAGGCATAGTAAGGACCTAGTAGGCCTTAGCGTTTGCTTAGTACATGCCTTACAAGTTACTTATGCAGGCATCAACACTGTATGTATTAGTGCTAATAGATGTATCCCTAAAATAAAGTGTTACCCTTCCCTGTGCTCTTTTAATGTTGTTCAGTTAAGAGCATCCCATTGACCTGTTAAGACACGATGCTGTAAATTTGCTGTTACCAGAATGGCAATGACTTAGTCGTAGTGCATTACTAAAGGCCTTGTGTTATGTCATAGTATTGTAGTACTATAGCAGTTAACTTTTCAATGACTATTGCACCGTGCCATTGGAGGTACGGTGTGCATTAAAGGGTTAACCCTAAGATGAAGATGATTACTTTTACGTCAGTTGTGGAGATCAGATCATTGACTCTATTTGCAGGAGGTATGATATTTAAGAGACACTTAAGATAATTACCCACATGATTGTTTAGGAGGGTGAACCCAAAGACCCTCTCCAGAATTGCAGTAGATGAGAAGGACCACGAACAGCTAAATTCCCTCTTAAATTAAAAAAGGCCAACTCACGCCCCCACCCCCACCCCCCTCTCTTTTGTGTGTTTGGCACATTTTTAAAAAATCCACGGTGTCATTCTCCTACCACTACATCTTATGTCTTAACTGACTCCTCGAGGGCATAAACAGAATAATGATCGTCTGAAAACCGTCTGCTGAATGAAGTGAAAAGGCACAAATTAATCTGTCAATGTCCAATTAGGCTGTGTGTAGATAGATCTAAAAGAAAGTTAAAAAATAATGATATATTGAGAAAAAGATGGAAATACAAACATGTAAGTTTTTAATCATAATATTTCCCTGAAGCAAAACACGGCCTAGTGTTAAAAATGAATGATGAGTGAGGAACTGCTGCTACCCCCAATGACTTAATATAATGCTGTTAAAGGTTTGAATGATTGAGGTTCGATAAAAACTAATTAGGCCACAAATTTGGGAATTGGGAAAATTAAAGGGGCTGTTTTTTCTGGGGCTAGAACTGTGTTACGATGCAGGGCTTTATTTTGCGCAGCTATTCGTTTTTGCTATTGTGTTGTTATTGTGTGGTGGATGTCATATGTTGTTAAGTGTAGGCTATTAATTTCTACTGCACTCTACTACTACTAGATTAGATTAGATTGCCTTTATTGTCCCAGTCGAGGTGAAATTTGTTTTCACCACCATCAAACAAGTTTACACAATCAACATGTAGACAAAACATACACAATAGAGTACACAAGGACAACATCGGCACGACACTACTGCTACTACTACTACTACTACTACTACTACTACTACTACTACATCAAACTCTCACTTTATTTCTCCAAATTCAACACTTTTTTTGCCAGTACTCCTCTGAACTGAATTAAACCAGAAAGTTCAAGTTCGTCCAGCCAACTCCAATATGCTGGTCCATAACTCAAAAACACAACCGAGACTCTCTCTTGCCCTCAGGGGCCGTGTGTGGACCATGTCAATGGAGAGAGAGAGTGTGTGTGTGTGTGTGTGTGTGTGTGTGTGTGTGTGTGTGTGTGTGTGTGTGTGTGTGTGTGTGTGTGTGTGTGTGTGTGTGTATGTGTGAGAGAGAGAGAGAGAGAGAGAGAGAGAGAGAGAGAGAGAGAAAGAGAAAGAGAGAGAGAGAGAGAGAGAGAGAGAGAGAGAGAGAAGTGTGCATAACACCTTGGAGGTGTTGAGGTGGGTTTGAGCAGCAGGAAATAGCTGAAAAACAAGTGAAAGAGAGATAGAGGAGCCGGGGGGGTGGAGAGAGAGGGAAGAGAGAGAGGGAAGAGAGAGAGGGATGGAGAGAGAGGGATGGAGAGAGAAGGATGGAGGCACCGGGAAAGAGAGGCAATTGGAGTGAGAGAGAAAATGAGCAATATCGAAGAGAGTGAATTTACTTTTTTTGACAGTTTGACCCCATCAAGATGTTTGTATTGAACAGCAGGGAATGGAGCAGACCTGTGTAGTGTATGTGTGTGTGTGTGTGTGTGCGTGCGTGCGTGCGTGCGTGCGTGCGTGTGTGTGTGTGCACGTGTGCATTTTTGTGCACTTGTGTGTGTTTTGAGCAGACTACAACATTACTTCTTCAAAAATATATCCAATTGACGTGATTATGCTCTCAGGTGGTTGTATTTCTTCCCAAAACATGCAAACAACAGCCCCAATATTCCTCAACTCCCGATTATTCCTTTAAAGAGAATGTCCCCCATTGAGCGCCCAGGTAGACTGAGTAGGCCTAAACAAAGTAGCTCTTCCCTGAACGTATTCCCATCAAACAAATCTGATGAACACAGATCGTTGCTCCTTATCGGTTCAGTCACATGATGGATCTATTGCCAGCGAATTGGCATCTGTTTTAACAAGATTTAAGTCAAGTCAAGTCAAGTCAGCTTTTATTGTCATACAAGGAAAATGAAATTACGTTTTCTCTCTATACGATGCCAAGACATAGACATACACAGGACTGGCATTTTACAGACTGGCATAAAGTGCAAGACAGGACAGGTAACAGTGATGGACTTCACCTTCAGTCTGGATGACAAATGCTCAGCTAAGACTTTTTTGTGGCTGTGTTGGCCAGCAATGGCACCTACTTTCATAGCCATTTTTCAAATTGGGAACACGACATGATGGGCTAGAGTTCGGAAACTTTTTTTTAACCCACTTTGTCTTTGTTTTTTTTTTGTTTTTATCTTCGACTTTCACGGAATTGATATTCAGCACCTGTGTGCGACTCCTTCACCATTAGAACTTAACACTTTTATGAAGTGTCTCTTGAAGTTTAAAGAGAGAGAAGTCAAATAATATACCTCCTTCTTCGGACTGATTTACCTCTGAGTGCCTGGGACCTTCTGCTTTCCTGTCTCTTGATGTTGTCGAACTTGCTAACGGCAACAGTTTGCATGCATATCAGGCATGTTGGCTTAATAATATAACATTCTGATGCGGTAAAATGAAACAAAACTGATCCGTCCATTTCAGTTTAAATTGGCAATTTTCACTGTCAACTTTACGTTTTTTTTGAGGTGGTGACCATTGACTGTTGTTAGACTATCATATAGTTTTACTCACTGATCGCTGATGTGGAGGGATCGCATATATTATATTGCACGTCTGTCCTTTGTTTAGACAGAAAATAGTTGCAACTGGGTCGGAGTTGTCCCGCAGGCTGTAGTTTGGAGACTAGCGTTTTATGGTCTTGTCTTTTCCCTCCTGACACTCCTCTCCTGTTTATTCTTTTTAGTTTAGTTCCCTCTTGCAATTGTGTGACAACAGATTGTTTACCAAAAAACACTCTCTTACCACCCATCCATTTGTACCAATCTCTTTTTTTCTTTCATTTTCCGTTTTTTCCCCCTAGTATATGCTATTTCTCTTTCGCTGTTGATCACTTGTTTTTCTTTGTGTCTGCTGTGTTCATCCACTCAATGCCTGCTTTTTTATCTCTCATTCTCTTGTTTCTTCGTCTCCCTCAGCTCCTGTCTTCATGAGCCATAGCTGAAATGGACCCTCTTCTAGCTCTGCCCTCTCGTCACAGTAACAGCAGCAGTTATCTTGTTCAACACACTACACAGAAATCCTCCTGTGTGTGTGTGTGTGTGTGTGTGTGTGTGTGTGTGTGTGTGTGTGTGTGTGTGTGTGTGTGTGTGTGTGTGTGCACGTCTGTGTGTGTGTGTGTATGTCTGCGCGTCTGTGTGTGTGTATGTGTGCGCATGTGTGTGTGTACGCACGTCTGTGTGTCTGTGTCATACACACGCCTTGCTATAGAGAGAGGTACACTAGACACTTGGCCTTTGTGGATAAATGGATGCTCTCGCTGTACAGGCATCTTCATCTGTGCTGTGAGGCTTAACGTGGGGTTGCAGGTTAACCATTTTAAGAATATGTACTATTATGACATCACGTTGGGGGTTCAGCAGGCTCATAGGAGTCTATATAGAACCTTAGAATCCTGGGGGAGTTCCCCCAACGTGATGTCATACCTGCTGTTGTAGGAGTTCTGTACTGACACGGAACTACTGAGGTGCCCAAACGCGGGTGGTGGCTATGGCTGACGCGCTAGATGTTACCAAAAGTTTGTGGCTAAGCTACACTGTTGACTTACTGTGAACCAAAACAAAACGCCTGTAAACGGTCTTCAAGTTGAATCAAGGCGATCCATTTATTCCAACGAGTCCAATACATCAGCAGGTACAGTAGTCACACAGGCCGCTAGCGTTGCCTTAGCGGTCAAAACCCTTTGCCCTTCCGGGTAGGACACCTGACCAACAACACAATGGTTCCTACCTTTATACTTGACAAAAGTAATGGACATGCGCCACCCAGTGGAAAACAAAAAACATGACACCCAAAAGACACCATACATTTTGGCTCCTACACACCGGCCCCTAATTGATGATGGCAGGAAGACACAGCAATTCAAATAAATGAAAACAAAAAAGGAACCAAAATGTAGGAAACACCAAGTGATAAGTAAAATGTAACAACACATTCAGAATCATACTCCATGTACTAAGCAAAGTTTGGTCACAGGTCTTTCAATGATGTTGGATTTTGTCTGCAACCTGGCTGATCGCACAAGGCCCTGCCTATCAGGAAATATCCCTAGCACTCTGGCAAGGGGCCAAGATCCACGGGGGGCAGAGGCATCCATGATGACAACTATGTCTCCAGCTTTCAGACTCCTCCTCTTCTCATTCCATTTCTGTCGTTCTTGGAGCAGTGGCAAATATTCTCGGACCCATCTCTTCCAGAACAAATCCGCGACATATTGCACTTGTTTCCATCTTCGTCTGACATACTGGTCATGAGGCTCGAAGACTCCTGGTGGCATAGCGGGCTTTCCTTTTAGCAAGAGCAGGTGGTTGGGCGTGAGCGGTTCCAGATCAGTTGGGTCATCTGAGAGCTTGGTAAGAGGTCGGTCGTTCAAGATGGCTTCTGCCTCGCAAAACACTGTGTGCAAGGAGTCATCATCCAGTGTCTGCTGACGTACCACTGAACTTAGGACCCTTCTCACCATGCGGATCATCCTCTCCCAGACGCCACCATGATGTGAGCCTGCTGGTGGGTTGAAGCTCCAGCGTATTCCAGCTTGTGAGAGGACTCCTTCAATCCGCTGGTGGTTGAGCGCAGCCATCGCTTCCTTCAGTTCCCGGTTCGCTCCAATGAAGTTGGTACCGTTATCTGAGATCAGGTGAGTCACTTGCCCTCTTCTGCTTATGAAGCGCCTCAGAGCATTGATGCAGGCATCTGTTTCCAATGAAGCTGCCACCTCCAGATGTACTGCTCTGCTGGCTAAGCAGGTAAATATGGCTCCATACCGTTTGCAAGTTCCTCTTCCTTTTCTTACCTCCACAGGACCGAAGAAGTCTACCCCAGTGTTGGTGAAGGGGGGCAAGTCTGGCTGGATCCGCACCTCTGGAAGATCCGCCATCTTTTGTTCCAGGAGACGGCCATGGTAACGTTTGCAGAAAGTGCAATCTGAGATTACTTTCCTGATGGCTGCATTGGCTTTAGTAATCCAGAACTTTTTCCTCACAGATGACACAGCATGTGCACGACCAGCATGACCTAGGCTCTGATGGACATGTTTGAGGATGAGTGCTGCGAGGTGCTGCCCTTTGCTGAGGATAATAGGATGTTTGGACTCCTCTGGCATCGCTCCTCTACTCAGCCTTCCTCCAACTCTTACTAGGCCATCGACCAAGACTGGGTCAAGCTTGTACAGGGGACTTTGGCGACTCACTGCTGCCTTTGCGGAGGACAGCGCAGCAATCTCCTCCTTGAACTGCTGCTGCTGGGAATAGCGCACTACTGCATTCTCTGCCTCCAGCATATCGTCTACTGTTAGGATGTTACCCCTGGGTGTCACAGCGAAACTTTGGCCATCAGCTTTACTCGACTGACTTGCCACAGGCCCCTTTAGCTGTTTTCTCCAGCGAGCCTTCTCCAATAGAATGGCCTTCAAACGTAGAAACCAAGCAGCTGCTTTCTTGAGCCTCTTCCAGTCAGAGAAATAGCTAATGAGCTGGTCAGTTGGTGTAACAGCATTGCACACGTTGATGGCATTCGTGGCTGCCTCTCTCTTCACCTCCTTGTCATCAGCACTCAGGGAAACGTCACAGACATTGTTAGGCCAGTCCTCCTCATGCTTCCAAAGAAATGCAGGCCCTTCCCACCACCTACTGGTCTTCAGGAAACCTGCCACCCTCAATCCCCTTGACGCGTCGTCAGCTGGATTGTCTTTGGAGCAGACATGCCTCCATTGCTTTGGTTCTGATGACTCTCTGATAGTGGAGATCCTGTTGGCCACGAACGTGTGAAATCTCTTATCCTCGTTCTTAATGTATTTGAGGACTGAAGTACTGTCCGTCCAGAAGACAGAATCCTTGAATGTCCACTTCAATTCTTCCTTCAACATCGAGTCCATCCTCACAGCGAGAACTGCTGCAGTCAGTTCAAGCCGGGGAATTGTCACTGCCTTCAGTGGTGTTACTCTGGCTTTGCCAAGGAGAAAGGAGACCTGCACTTGCCCTTGCTCATTCAACATCCTCAGGTATGTCACGGTCCCATATCCAGCTTCGCTGGCGTCGGCAAAATGATGTAGTTGGGCTTGAGCAACCTTGTGATACGTCGCTGGCTTGACACACCTGGATATCTTGAAGGTGTTGAGCAGGTCCAAGTCCTCCAGCCAAGAGTTCCACTGGCATGAGATGTCAGGTGGCAAGCTATCATCCCATCCACAACCTCTCCTGCATAGCTCCTGTAGCATGATCTTAGAAGGCAGCGTGACTGGGGCCAGGAAACCCAGAGGGTCGTACACTGAGCTGATGGTGGACAACATACCACGTCTGGTAAGTGTCTGCTGCTTCAGTTCGATCTTGAAACGGAATGAGTCAGTTTCCACACACCAGAGTAGTCCTAGGGCTCTCTCGACTGGCAGTTTGTCACCGTCAAGGTCCAGTTCCTTTAAATCCTTAGCCCTTCTTTCTGCTGCAATGGCCTGCAAGACAGCACGACTGTTGCTGACAAACTTCTCCAGGGTGAAGCCTCCCTTCTGGCACAGTGCAGTCAGGTCCTTGATGGTCTGAATAGCACTTGCTTCTGTGGCAGAGCTTTTCAAGTAGTCGTCGACATAAAAGTTTTCCTTGACGGATTTGCATACAGCAGCGGGGAATTCAGACTGGTGGTCGTCAGCGGTTTTCCTCAGTGCGTAGCTAGCGCAGCTTGGCGAGGATACAGCACCGAACAAGTGAACGGTCATCCTGTACTGCCGCAGCTCCTGAGTGATGTCTCCATTCGGCCACCACAGAAACCGGAGGAAATCTCTGTCTTCCTCTGCGACCTTCACCTGATGGAACATTGCCTGTATGTCACCCATAAACGCCACAGGTTCCTCTCTGAAGCGCAGCAGGACTCCCAGTAAGGAGCTTGTGAGGTTAGGCCCCTGAAGCAGTTCTTTGTTCAAGCATGCACCTTGGTAGGTGGCACCACAGTCGAACACCACCCGAAGGGTACCTTTCTTTGGGTGATGGACTGAGTGATGGGGAATGTACCAAACTCTACCAGGTTCACCTTGACGATTTGGCAGCAGCACAGGTTCTGCATAGGCGTTGCTGATAAGGCCATTCACAAAGTCAGCATACTGATGGTGCAAGCTTGGGTTATTGAGGAACCTTCTCCTCAGGCCCTGCATCCTCTGCTTCACTGCAACAATGTTGTTGGGCAAAGACACTTTCCTCTTGAGCGGCAACTTCAGGCAGTACTTTCCATCCTGCAGTTTTGCTGACTGGTCCATTGTCTCCATAAACTTGAGGTCATCTCTAGACATTTCCTTTTCTTCCGAAGCCCTTTCCGTGAAGTCGTGGTTGTATTGACTCACAAGCATCTGTTCAAGTGTTTGAAGTGAGATGCGGTTCACTGTGGCGGAGGGTGTTGGCGCGCCACTGCTTCCACTCAGAGGCCCGTTCACAGACCAACCTAGGACTGAACGAGTCGCAAACGGACTGTTGTCGTGGCTATTGATGACCTCCCAGGGCTCTAATAGTCTGGGTGCATTGGTGCCAATCAACAGGCCAACATCCGCCTTCACATTTGGGATGTGCACCTTTGACAAGTGGGGCCACCTAGCCAGGTCCTTAGATGTGATCATGTTTTCCACAGTGACCGGCATTTTCTTCTGTGTGAATACCTCGGGCAGGGGATAAAAGTTGTCACCGTTCACCCCTGAGACCTCTAGACCAGACAGGGTGTACGCAGAAACAGCCTTTTCTTGCCCCATTGTCCTCAACAGGAGGCTGGTTTTCTTGCCTGTAAGATTGAGTTTTTGCATGAGGTGTTCAGAGCAAAATGTAGCTGAGCTACCAGGGTCTAGGAAGGCATAAGTTGTTATGATGCGGCTTCCCTTGGCAGACTTCAGCTTCACAGGTAGAATGGACAGTACACACTGGTCTCTACCGGCCCCTGCATGCGCACATATATCGCTGGAGGACTGCTGGGTGTCCGCAGAATCTTTGGACTGTTCTGGGGTCTGCTGCTGTTTAATATGAAGCACAGTTGGATGAGACTTTCCACAAGTTTGACATATCAAGCGCTGCTCACAGTCTTTGCTCATGTGTCCAGTGCGCAAACAGGCAAAGCAAGCTCCCTTCTGCCTCAGGAGAAGAATTTTGTCCTTGTGCTTCTTGCCTCTGAACTGCCTGCATTCCTCCACCAGATGGCGACGATCACAGCACAGGCATTTCACTTCCTCCTCATCCTCATCTTGAGTCTGGTCCTGGCCTTCATCAGACACATCCGTCGCAGCAACAATGTTTCCCCTTACGCTGCTCCTAGGCTGGGGCTTGAACTTTGACAGCGGCCTAGTCATAGGTGAGGCGGAGGGTGGATCCTGTATATCGCCGAACAAGGGGTCAGACAGAATTTTGACACGTCGTTCAATGAACTGCACCAGGTCAAAGATGTGAGCTCGGTCATGCGTTTTCTCCATAATGTCATGAGCTGTAGTGCGCCACTGTTCTCTCATTTTAAATGGCAGCTTTGAGAGAATGGTCCTCATGTTTACAGGCATGTCCAGTTCCTGTACATAGCTCAGCTCATGCATGACGTTACAACAGCCACGTAAAAACAAAGAGTAGGCCTGCAGTGCCTTCGTATCTTCTGCTTTAACGGCTTGCCAGGCCAAAGCCTTGTTCATGTAGGCGGTTGCCAACTTGTATGGGTTGCCGAAGTGCTCAGTGAGGAGGCCCTTTGCCACTACATAGCCACGCTCGGGCACCATATGCTGGCAGCTGCGCACCAATTCCTGGGGCTGACCTGTCGTGAACTGCTCTAAATAGTAAAGGCAGTCTCCTTTGCCAGCCTTACTCTCCACACCCTGTTCGAAGGCCTTCATGAAGGGCCGAAACTGGAGGGGGTCACCATCGAACACTGGTATCTCTCTTGATGGTAGAGATGAGATGCGTTGTTCATGGACCAGAGCGGCTGTGATGTCATTTTGCCTTTGCATGATTTCCAGTAGGTCCGGTGAGTTTGCTGTGTTGTGCGAGGCATTAGTAATGGGAGACGGTTGCACAGGCCTCACATGCTGTGGTTGTTGTCCATGTGATGTTCCATGTGGTGCTCCATGTGATGCTCCATGTGGTAGCTGAGGCATAGTGTATTGTTTTAGAACGTCATTGCACCACTGCTCAGTCTGTTTCCTGCATGCTTCTGTTGACAGTATGTTGCTAGGTGGTAGTGGGCCTTTAACGGACAGGTGTGTTTTTTGCTGTGGTAGAGCAAGTTTAAATTCCATTGCATTGGGATTAAGGTTAGCCACTTTCACTTTCTCCTTCTGCAAGTACGAATTCATGCCATCAGAGGGCGCTGCTGAGTGACTCCTTCCGTCAGAGGCATGCAGCACTGCTAGCTTAGCTTCTGATGCCGCCAAGTCAGCATCCAGATCAAGCTGCTCCCTTCTCCTCCTCAGCTGTTGCTCCTGCTCCTCAATGGCATGTTTCTCCTTCAAAACAGCTTGGCGAGCAACCAGCGCCGCTC
>NC_085873.1:45217614-45222614 GCF_034702125.1 Engraulis encrasicolus | reverse complement strand
AGCTCCACAAATTACATTTTTGGAAAGCCAACACACACATGCATGCATGCACACACCCACACGTGCACAAATGTAATTTTTACTGTACACTTTCCTCAACTGGATGCTGTGTTCAATGCTGTGTTCAATATTTTCTGAAAGTGAAGGTAGGCCTATGTGTGTGTGCCTGCATGTGTACGTGCGTGCATGCTTGCTTGCGTGCGTGTGTGCGTATGTTTGTGCGTATCCTGTTGAGGCAAATAAAAGAATAAGCAGACACTGAGAAGCCAGAATAACGAACCAAGCATGAAGTAGAAGAAGAAAGAAATAAAAAACATTTAACATCAAAATAAAAATAAATATAGGACATTAATGCCGAATACTGAAATCAATCAAGGGGCTGGAGAGCGTTTCAACAAGCTTTTTTCTCTTGCTGTACGTGTGTGTGTGTGTGTCTGTGTGCGTGCGTGCGTGCGTGTGTGTGCGTGTGCGTGTGTGTAGCACTTCATTAACCACTTCAGAGCACTCGTTTGCACCCACACATTTCTTTTGGCAAATTATGCTTTCGAGGAGTTCAGACATGAAATTAAAAGAACGTAAGTACACACATACAGTAGAGGAATAAATATGTTGGCAGACATGGGGAAAAATGAAAATGTAAAAAATATCTGAAATGTGTGACATATGTTCACAACTCCAGACTTCTGTTTTGCCCCAGGGGACTTCCAAGATAGTTAATGGTGATAGCAGTAGTGTGTGTATTTGTGCTTGTCTTTGGGTGCGAGCATGTGTGCATGTGCGTACGTGCGTGCGTGCGTGCGTGTGTGCAGAGGGGCATCTTGCCACCAGGCAAGGCAGGCAGCCGCTTGGGGCCCCAAGCCCCTAGATAGTGGATAACAGCCCACACTTTACCACAGTAGTGGCGATTTTGGTTCAAATGTTCATTATTTTGCATTTTCGCTTTGGGCCCCACCTGACCCTAGAATCGTGCGTGTGTGCATGTGTGCATGCGTGCATGCGTGCTTGCATGCTTACATGTGTGCGCGCGGGTGCGCATGCATCACCTCGGGCCCAGGGAGAAGGGGGGTCCTCTTTAGATTGCATGTATTCGGTGAGGGGGCCCTTTCAGATTACTTTGTCCAGGGCCCAGCCAAAGCTGTCGGCGGCTCTAATGGCTACAACTAGGGTGACCATGTCCGTGACAGGAAAATGGAGGACATATTTTAGGACGGGGGGTTTGGGGGTCCTCCCCCAAGAAAATTAGCGTTTTTTAGATGCAATTTCATGCATTTTAATGCATTTTTGTCCGGCTTAATGCTGTGCCTTACGCCGGACAAGGCACTGAAAAGGACGGTCCTCCCTAAAGGAGGGCGTCTGGCCACCCTAGGCTACAACAGAAGTAGAAATGCCTGGTCTGTACAGATCTGTACTATTGTGTGGATGGAGAGTTGAGTCCATGGCAGTATTTTTTAGGTGTGTTTGTGTGATTGTGGAATTTAGGCTTTAGAAGAGAAAGGTGGAGGGGTCTGTTGGCAGTGTGTGGGTGAAGGAAGGAGGATGGATGAAAGATGTGTAAAAGGTGGGGGGAAAGGGGAGGTGGGGGTGGAGGAAAAAGAGGAGGAGAAAAGGTCAAGGGAGCGACTTTGATGGAATCGCTGCTGCTCTGGCCGTAGTAGTCTGGCCGTGTGTGCGTGTGTGTGTGTGTGTGTGTGTGTGTGTGTGTGTGTGTGTGTGTGTGTGTGTGTGTGTGTGTGTGTGTGTGTGTGTGTGTGTGTGTGTGTGGTCGTAGCCTTGGCACGGTGCCCAGGCAATTACGGAAGAGAAGGTCCGGCCTTTGAAGTGGCAAGCCTGCACACCAGGGACTCCCTGACACACACTAACACACACACGCACGAACACACACACACACACACACACACACACACACACACACACACACACACACGCACGCACGCACGAACACACACACACACACACAGAGATGCAAGATAGGACTTCCTTTACGAAAGCCTGGCAATCCACTTCATCTGACTCAGTGCACCTCACACACACGCACACACGCACACGCACGCACGCACACGCACACGCACACGCACAGGCAGGCAAACACACCAATACCTTCCCCCTTGCCCTTCAACTGCCCTGTTGTCAACCAACAGATATGGCACACACACACGCAGGCACACACACACGCAGGCACACACGCACACACACACACTCTGTCAAAATGATCAATGAAGATTCCAATCTCAGGCATCAGTGGAAAGGATGCAGTGGTAAAATAGAGAGAGCACTTCCCTTTAAAAACGTTTTAAAGTGTATAATTCAAAGAAATGGGATGTGTGTGTGTGTGTGTGTGTGTGTGTGTGTGTGTGTGTGTGTGTGTGTGTGTGTGTGTGTGTGTGTGTGTGTGTGTGTGTGTGTGTGTGTGTGTGTGTGTGTGTGTGTGTGTGTGTGTGTGTGCATGGAGGAAGGATGGACAATGAGCTAGAGACCAGCCAAAATTGTGTGAATCTCTCAAAAAACGTTTGATATCCTTATCAAATAAATAAAAAATACCACTCACAGTTTTCTAAACTTTTTTTGGCCATATGCTGTACGCAGAATGTCTGATACTCCACAATAGTGAAATTAAAATACATAAACACATTTGAATATAAAAATATATAAATGTGCAGTATGTATGAAAGATTAAAGTGTTAACAAAGGTTTTTAAAAAATCAAAAATTACCTAGCGCTACCATGACTGATGCTTTTGTTCTTGCTTTGCCTTTTTGTTTTGGCACAAGATTACAAATGGTGCTGATAATAACAACAGCTTGCATGGAACAATTAGCCGCAAATTAATTATTTAGCCAAGACAAGACAACACAAGCAGCAACAGCATGTGGGAACGTTCTTTTAAACGTGTGTGTGTGTGCGTGTGTGTGTGCGTGTGTGCGTGTGTGTGTGTGTGTGTGTGTGTGTGTGTGTGTGTGTGTGTGTGTGTGTGTGTGTGTGTGTGTGTGTGTGTGTGTGTGTGTGTGTGTGTGCTGATATACCGTATATAAATCACTGTTTTCCTTGAGAGTAATTATCAGGTAGCAGGATAATTGCCCCCTTGGGGGTTAAAAAAAGTCCAATCCAATTGAATACAATCTTCTGTCTGAAGATGAGAGCCTCCCTCTTTCACTTGACAGGTGACCAACAGGTGAACCATGTGACTAGAAGGTGACGGTGGCTGGAGAAGAAAGGTGTCTCTTTCAGCATCCTAGGAGAGCAGAACAGAGTTACAAAAGAGGCAATATTTGATTTTAAAAAAGATCCTACTGGCTGCAGTTACAAATGCTACTTAAATAACTTTAAGCCAGTGTTTCCCAACCACTGTGCCGCGGCACACTAGTGTGCCTTGAGAGATCGTCAGGTGTGCCGTCGAAAATTCTTGGGGATTTTTTTTTTTTTTAATTCATCGTTATTATCAGCAAATAATGCCTATGTCATTTTCTAGTAGCCTAGTGTCTGCTGTTGACTGGCGTCCTAAGAAATAATTCCTTATCACTAGGTGGCAGCAGGTAGCGAATTGCATTCATGTATCAGTAACCCTAACAAAAAACGTCCATCAGCTGCTAGTCAAAACAATCCTCCAGACTGATAGTTAACATTGCTAGCGCTGTTTCTTCATTAATTAGGTCAGAAAACCAAAATCCTACCCTGAAACAGATTTGTGTTTTGCTGACAACCTTACTGAAAAGTTAAACGAGTGAGGTGGTGGCATAATTGAGCACACAACGTAGTTTGTTGGTCCGCGTGCTTTCTAGTCGAGTGTGAGGATGCCGAGACCCTTCAAGCCAGACTATCCAACTGCCGGTAAGCATAGTATAGCCCGGTTTTAGGGAAAGGGGAAAGCGATTACCTCCTGTTACCTCGCGGGGAAACTTGCACCTTTGTCACAAACATCCCAGGCACAATTTCCAATCTGTTTTTAGTTATAATATGACCGTAATATCTTGCATTTGAAAACATGAGATTTCGCTTTGAGTTCATGGAGTGCTGTCAAACTGTCCGACTTCTTCTGACCGACCTCGTCCTTTCGCAGCGCTGTGATTGTGGTCAAACAGAATTTAGGGCGGGCCTTAGCCAAAGGTGAAAGACGCATAGGTTTCACATTAACCCTATCCAGACTGGGGGGGGGGCTAAAAGTGCCCGCACCAACTTTGATGTTGTATAATTCCTTAACGACTTAAGCTATGACTACGAAACTTTGTGACTTTTCCTAACATTTAGTTGGCTACAGTTAAGTACCGAAAGATTAGGTTTATCATTTTTGCCGTTGCCATGGCAACGGTTTTCTGACAGGTATGTCTGACCAAAAATCAATTTACCATATCTATGACGCCATATATTTGCAGATTTTTTTGTTATTTCCATTAGCATCAGACCACTTTGTGAGCATTTACGTGGTTTGTAGCATAAAATAATTAAAATTTTAGTGCATTACCTAAATTTGATGGAAAATACATTATGGCGATATTTTGGGCATAATAACATAATTATGTCATAATGACGTCATAATACCAGATATTTACACAAAAGAGCCCCCCCCCAGGCCCAGGAATGCCAAAAAACCCCAGTCTAAATAGGGTTAAGATTAAGTGAGTAAAATATACAGAGATTGATATTTGTACATATGCATCTTCAGTGAAATATTTCCCAAATGTTGCTACTGTCAGAATAAGCATTATTTTCTGTATTCCTGCTAATAGAATGCTTTTGGACAGAATAACAATTTGGAAATTGAAGGCCTACTTTGAAGTTTCTAGCTTCTTTAAGAAGTGAACATTAAGTGCACTTTTTATTTGAAAGAGATATAAAATATGACTAAAACAATATAGTTTTGTGTTTATTTGATTGCTATTCAAGACACTTTGTAGCCGCCTATATTAACAATATAGTCATTCTTATCAGAGAATTATTTGTTTTCATTATTTCATCATTTTTGGTTGGTGGTGTGCTGCGAGATTTTTTCAAGGGAAAAAGTGTGC
>NC_085873.1:45190114-45197614 GCF_034702125.1 Engraulis encrasicolus | reverse complement strand
TGGGTCATATCTATAACATCCAAAAAGAAAATTGTGGTTAGAAAATTTAGGGGAGAAGAGATAAACCCTTGAACTGGGCCACACATAACTGTCCCAATGTTAGCATGCTAGCATTAGCAGGTTCAGACACTCAGTCTGCTCTTCAGATAAAGATGGCAAACAATAATTTTAATCCCACTTACACATGCGCGCACACACACAAACTACTACTACTTCCTTAGGACCCCCTCAATGATTTAACCCTAGGAGTCCAACTGAAATATATTCATATCAATCAAGTCAATAATACATGTACATATCAAGTGTCAGTGACAGCTGTAAAATGACAAATGTATGCTGATTAATGTTCAGATATGTATATCGCAGTCCTAAGTGTACAATGGAGTGATAAGGGCATTTATGCTTAGGAAATTATGAATAATCAATATGCAATACACCATACATACAGTATATTGACAGATACTTTGTTTTAAAAGAGCAAAATGGTAACATGTCTGTTTTTCCATCTACTTTTGGCTTTAATCTAGATGACATGTTGGCTACCTAACCACTTAATTTATTGTTTGCTCGTTATTTTTTATTTGTGGGTGTGGTCCTTTGTTTAAAACATGTCTGCCTGCCTTCCCTCTCTCACATAAGCTACTAAAATAGTCTTTCAAAAACTTAAAACAACAGCATGTGGAAATCCTATTGGCTTTGGAGGGCTAACGTCTATAAGACTATACTGTACTCTACTGTATTGCACTGTACTGTACTGTACTCTACTATACTGTACTGTACTGTACTGTACTGTACTGTAATGTGATATACCGTACTGTACTCTACTGCACCGTGCAGTATGCTACTGTACTGTACTGTACTGTACTGTACTGTACTAGACTGCACCGTACTGTATGCTACTGTACTGTACTCTACCGTACTTTATGCTACTGTACTGTACTGTACTTTACTTTACTGTACTGCACCGTACTGTATGCTACTGTACTGTACTGCACCGTACTGTATGCTACTGTACTGTACTGTACTGTACTATACTGCACCGTACTGTATGCTACTGTACTGTACTGCACCATACTGTATGCTACTGTACTGTACTGCACCGTACTGTATGCTACTGTACTGTACTGTACTATACTCTACTGTACTTTATTATACTGCACCATTCTGTATGCTACTGTACTGTACTGCACTCCACTGCACTGTACTGTACAGTACAACTATAGAACTGAAACATGTAGAGCGGTGGTGCTCAAACTGTGGTACGCGTACCACTGGTGGTACTTGAGACATCTCTGGTGGTACTTGGAATGCCATTATGAACCTCTCCTGTACTGACTGGCAAAAGTGAATATGGAAGGCCTTTACTGCGATATTCTATTGTTGGTTGTCAAGGTGGTACTCGGAGAGCTCAATATTTTCTCAGGGGGTACTTCACACAAAAGGTTTGAGAACCACTGATGTAGAGCATTCTGAGGACATGTACAATATTATGCAAAAAGGTGTAGTGGGAATGAGTTATGTTACTGTTACCACTCAAAATCTTGAAGGTTAAAAAAAGTCTTGTGGCATTTTGTTTGGGGGGGCGGGGTATGATCGACTATTCTTCCGCCCAGACTATTTGTGTGCCTTGCATATCAAGAAAATGAGTCCAGGTAATGATTTACTTTCATAGTATATACCATATGAGAAGTGTTGTTCTATATAGATATTTCTCCTAAGGGTGGCAAAAGACCTACAGTACATGTTGTCCATCAGCTGTCAGTTTTGATAGCAGTTTAAGTACTCAATGATTACTGAGCTAACTAATACAAGAAATCATTCCCATTTAATTTGAACTGAAGCCATACTGTGGCCTACATGTAGGCCTATATTGAGTAATATGTAATGCCATTCTAAAGATGACTGAAATGCTCTCACAATATGCACTTGTAAAAATATAGAATTAGGTGATCTTATGGGGTTCTTCATACATATGGAAAGGTCCTGTCCTTTACCCTCTCTCATACAAATAAAATACGTATATCTGTTATGGAAATTAGAGGATGGAGAACCTGCTACCTAGGGCATCTTGCACTGACACTATCCCATTCAAATCGAGCATTAGCAGCAGTCTATTCTCACCATAGTTTTAGTGTTGGCAATGCTCATTTTAATTCAGACCAAGAATCTTCTCAAATCGTTCACAATGTTACATGCTGTCAAGCACGTAAGCACAGACTCACCCATACTTTCACACTATGTACATTTTGTAGTTTTATCAATCTGGTCTAGCAGGCTACCCTTGCTTCATCTCTTCTGAGGACTATATTAACATTGTCAGCTAAGTATAATGTCATGTAATAACAATGTAATGCGTTACCAACATGACATATTGTATATGACATGGTAGACATTTTTTTTCAAGGGGCACCCCTTCTAGGATGTCTTCAAATCAGTCAAGGAACACGTGTACCGAATTATATGCTTCTATCCAGCGCGTAACGATTTCTCGGCTTAGAGCCCCTACTAGTATATCCAGAGAAACAACACCATTTGTGTGTATGCATGCCTGTGCCCATGTGTGTTGTGCATGTGTGTGTGCGTGTATGTGTGTGTGTATGTGTATGTGTGGTGTGTGTGTATGTGTGTGTGTGTGTTTGTGTGCGCGCATGTGTGTTTGTGTGTGTGCATGTGTGTGTGTGTGTGTGTGCGTGTGTGCGTGTATGTGTGTGTGCTTGTACGTGAACACGTGTTTTCAGGTGTACAGTTCACGCAGGAAGTTAAGTGAAACGCCTGCTGCTGTATGAGGGTGTAAGATCTTGACCTCTTGGCCTCAGTATGCAGAGCAATAGGCCACAGGGCTTGTGCAACGGAGGCTAACTAGCACAGAGTTGGCGTGGAACGTTGGTAAACCTCCCTCCGATAGCTTCATACAGTCTCGTGCCGTTTGGCCGATAGACTAGTCTCTTGGCCCAGCGGTATTGTACTGTGTCTCCCATTGCCGGACCGTTGTAGTTGACGAGGATGCAGGTTCGATCCCCGAGGGGGGTGAACAGGTGCAAGATGACCTCCGTCACACTTACCAGGCGAATACACAGGCGGCGACAAGATTATGTGACAAGGAATCGCTGGACTGTGCAGCAAGAGCCATAGGGGCGATAGAAGCGACACAGTATGACCGTTAAAAGCAGAGTAGGCAAGCATTCCAACATTCCCATTGGCTGTGGCCAGTGCTTAATTTGTCAAGCGTTAGGTTCTGGAGCACAGAGGATGGGTGACTCCCCCCCAAGGGGGATCTGTGATGTATTTCCACAAGGTTCCATCCAAGGTTCCGAAGCTCTCATCTGAGGTTCCGGAGCTAGCTCCCCCTTGCTCCCCCTCAAATTAAGCACTGGCTGTGGCGGCTGTCAATGAACCGCATCATAGCTCATTTGCATAATATTCGCTCAGGTGCAACTGCAGACTGTTGCCCAAGTAGCTCGAATCGCCTCTAGTCGCCCGAATCCCGAATCGCTTTTGTCTCTTCTCTCGCTCGCGAAGTCAATTAACTTCTTTTACTTCTATTACTTCGCACCAGCTCTGGATGTTGTGAGTAAGGTTTGTTTGTGTGTGTGTGTGTGTGTGTGTGGGTGGGGGGTGGGGGGGGTCGGTCAAGTGTGCCCCAAGTAAATAAAAAGTATGTTGGCCGTTGGGAGTCGCCTGAAGTAGGCCCAACGGCCAACAAGTTTTGAAGAATGGACTTTGTCGTTTAACTTAACTTCATTGGAGTACACTGTCTAACAAAGAAGAGCGCTCAGCATCTCCCCCTTATATAAATAAAAAGTATGTTCCCCAGTGTGTGTGAAGTATTAAGCCTGGCTCTCTCATGCATGTTTCATATTTCCTCTCTCTGTCTCTCTCTCTCTGTCTTTCTGTCTGTCTGTCTCTGTCTCTGTCTCTGTCTCTCTCTCTCTCTCTCTCTCTCTCTCTCTCTCTCTCTCTCTCTCTCTCTCTCTCTCTCTCTCTCTCTCTCTCTCTCTCTCTCTCTCTCTGTGTCTTGTGTGCTACAGTCCTCCCCTCATCTCTCCAAGGTGTAGTTTCATGTTTCATTATAAATGTTCTGGCTCTTCACTCTTCACTCCATGGTAATGACTTTCCCCCACTTGCTCATTTTACATCACAAATCATCCACACACACAAACACACACACATACACACACACAAACACACACACACACACACACACACACACACACACACACACACACACACATACACACACACACACACACACACACACACACACACACATACACACACACACACACACACACACACACACACACATACACACACACACACACACACACACACACATCACGCGCACTCTCTCTCAGCCGCTTGTGCATCTGCACACACACACACACAGCCCATCTTTCTTTTTCCTCAGTTCATCCCTTTGTTTCACCCATCCCATAAAAAATTAACATTCGACATTAAGCACAGATCAAAGGAGCGGAGGTGAGCTGGCTTGGTAAGGCACGAAACCTTTACCAAGGAGCAATAAAGACAAAGAGAGAGGAGAAAGAAGTAAAAAAAAGAACCATGCTGAAGGAATGGATGGAAGACATAGGAGAGAAGAAGCAGTCTTGATTTGATAGGCATGAAAACTTTATTAAAGAAGAAGCAGTCTTGATTTGATAGGCATGAAAACTTTATTAAAGAAAAAGAACCCCACAAACAGAAGCAGAACATGGGAAGACTATGAATATATTATGTTTTGGGAAGCCTCCTTTTAAGATTTTCTCTTCCAACTTCTGCCCATGTCTAGAGGTCAAGGTATGGGGCACCTAAGTCACACCCTCTACTTCCTGGTTCATGGGGCAGAGGGAGTCAAAAAATGATTACTGGGCTTGAAAATGAGTGATTTTTGGATTTGTGGTGCATAGGTGGAGGTCCAAGGTTTGGATTGGTGCCAAAAAAATGTAAGCCCNGTAATTATTTTTTGACTACCCCGGCCCCATGAGCCAGGAAGTAGAGGGCATGACTTAGGTGCCCCATTGCTTTAGATTGTATTGGTTTCATTCTCACCTCTCCAGCCCTTCAGACGTTTGTCTGGTCATTAGAATATGTGTGCGTCTTCCAGATAAAAGTGCTTGCTGGGCTGAACTTTTTTTCCCAATCGATTAACTGTGGATTGACTGTCTTTGATAGTTTTTTAAGGCTGGATTCATTCTCTTTGATAGTTTTAAGGTTACGCTCTCTCAGTGTTTTCCCTCTGTATTGAAGCCTTTCAAGGCTGTCCCAGCAGACTGTCCACAAATGTTCACCCATGCAGGCCCACCGACAGGGGTGGACAAAGGGGTATGTTGTCCCGGGACAAGGGAGATAGGGGGCCCAGAATTGGGTCCCCATTACATTGTATGTATTGGGTAGGGGGCCCTGTGAGATGACTTTGTCCTGGGCCCGGCAAAAGCTGTCAATGCCCCTGCACCCATACACACGAGAACATAAGCATACACACATAGACACCGACACACACACAGACACACACCCTTACACAAAACCCACTGACACACTCAATGAATACTTTCAAGGCTCATGTTTTGCATGACGCAACTCACACACACATATTAGTGAATCAAAGAGCATCACAAATCAGAAGATGAAAAGGGAAGAAGGTCAAGTGTGTTTAAACAGCCAAAATCACTTATCACAACTTGAAAATTAATCACGTATGATGGCGTAGAGTAGAAAATTCATCTCCAAAAGCCTTGGAAACTACTAAGAGCCTTGAATTTAAGATTGTTCAGTTGGGAAAATGAAGAATTACTGCTATTTTTACATTTTGTTTATAGAGGATTAATGGTCACTGTTATTTTCAGATAACAGATATATTCAGAAATGTTAGTTTGTCTCTTTCTTATTTAGGGAGTTTATGAGCGTGATATAGTCCATCTTAAAACCAATTAACTATATCTTGCATGGTCAATGTTTATAAGAACACACACACACACACACACACACACACACACACACACACACACACACACACACACACACACACACACACACACACACACACACACACAGTTTGACACAACAGAGTTCTATGCCAGAGTTTCTCCCTCTCTATGTCTCTTTGTCTCTCTCTCACTCTGTCTCTGTCTCTTTCTCTCTTCTCTTTTTTCTGTGTGCATCTTTATATATTCATATAATACATACAGAGTCTCAGCCCTGCGTGTTCACAGTAGGCGTGATGTGATTGTTAGCATATGGTGGCGTGCCAACAGACAGCTGCATGACCTTATCAAATATGCACTATTACAAACAGAACAAAAACCCTCCCAGCTCCTGGCATTCATATTTTAGCAGCAGCCCGCCTGCTGTTGTTTCACTCTCTGCTATTTTTCACTTTTCACGCTCTCTCGCCTTGCCTTCTACATTCTTTTCTATATTCACTTTCAATTTTGCCTTTCTTTGTTGTTTCTTTTTTTTGTTCTCTCTTTCTATGTTTCTTTGTTGTCTTTGTTCAATGTTAGCTTGTATTCCTTTTTTTCTGTCCTTCTTTTTTCATTGTCTTTCCTTTCTTTCTATCTTTCTTTCTTTCTACTGCCCTGCATATCCCTCCTCCTACATTCACTGGTGTGGCGTGTTGACATTGTGCCGAATAAACATTTGCAAAACAATCCTCACTATTCGTTTTGAAATGCCCATCATGTTCATTCTACTCTCTCACTGGCCTTTGTCAATCTGAAGTTTACTCCTGTAGCGAAGGGCAGGCCTAGTAGAGTTGCACTGCCGGGATTCGAACCCGGACCACCTGGAGAACCAAACTNGGGCGTGCGTGCGTGCGTGCGTGCGTGCGCGATGTGTGTGCGCGTGCGTGCGTGCGTGCGTGCGTGCGTGCGTGCGTGCGTGCGTGCGTGCGTGCATGTGTACGTGTGTGTGTACGTGTGTGTGTGTGCATGTGCATTATGTTCTCTTTGAAATGAGATCCGCTGTGCTGGTGGGCTGGAAACAAAGCAGTCTGGGAAACAGGATGCGGAAATGGCTAGTGTATTTGGCGTTGGTTTTTGGTGTGAGTGTGTGTGTGTGTGTGTGTGTGTGTGTGTGTGTGTGAGTGTGTGTTTGTGAGCGTGCGTGCATGCGTGTGTGTGTGTGTGTGTGTGCGCGCATGTGGCTAGTGTATTTGGCGTTTGTTTTTTTGTGTGTGTGCATTTGGCGTGTGTTTGTGTGTGTGTGTGTGTGTGTGTGTGTGTGTGTGTTTGTGTGTGTGTGTGCGTGCGTGCGTGCATGTGTGATGTGAGATACAGCAGGTCTTAGCCAGAATTGCTGAATGAATGTATTCGGTTTCGTCTGTGTCTGTTCCCACTTGGAAAGCACTATCATTATTACACAGCTCCTCAGTAAACAATCCAATGGTATTGCATGCCTCACCTGTGCAAAAAAAACAGCCCATGAGGAGCAATATGTAAGGGTTAACGTTCGGCGAGAAGGTCGCTACCGTGGAATAGCAGCACGACAGAGAGAATCTTTAGA
>NC_085873.1:45167614-45172614 GCF_034702125.1 Engraulis encrasicolus | reverse complement strand
GTTCCATATGTCTTAGCAGCTTTCTTAACATAAGGTAGGCCTACATATTTTGACATACTGCATTTCCGCAGAGAAAATGCTATTAGATCTCTCTCTCTCCCTCTCTCTCACACACACACACACACACACACACACACACACACACACACACACACACACACACACACACACACACACACACACACACACACACACACACACACACACACACACACACACACACAGGATTCAAACAGTGGTCTCACATAAACCACTCAGCACCAATGTGGACAGCAGAGCAGAGCAGAGCAGAGCAGAGGAGAGGAGAGGAGAGGAGAGGAGAGGAGAGGAGAGGAGAGGAGAGGAGAGTAGTGGAGAGGAGAGGAGAGGAGAGGAGAGAAGAGGAGAGGAGAGGAGAGGAGAGAAGGGGAGGGGAGAGGAGAGGAGGAGAGAAGAGGAGAGAGGAGATGAGAGAGGAGGAGAGGGGAGGAGAAGAGAGAGGAGATGAGAGGAGAAAGGAGGAGTGGAGAGGAGCTCAAGGAGAGGAGAGGAGAGGGAGAGGAGAAGAGAGAAGAGGAGAGGAGATGGGAAAAGAGTATCCTGGTGAACCAGTAGCCTGTAACATGGTGTCATATAGACCGCTGAGTGGCTTTTGTGATACGCACTGGATTCTCGTGCAAATGTAGGCCTACATCTACTTGTACGAGGCTACGGCAAGCGATGTGGGACAAAGGTGTGGCAGGAAGCGAATGTCAACGTAAACAGATATTACACAAGCTTCGATATGGTCACCAAATATTTTGGGACTGTCATTTCTGTTATGCCTACACCTTGGAATTAAATCAGAGTCTTGTAGTTACACAGGTATATTTGATTTACCTCAACGGTACCCTGTACTCAACTTTACAAACAGTTACCGGACACATGAGAATCCGGTGCCCATCACAAAAGCTACCACACCGGACAGAATCACGGAGGATTCTCTCTCTCCCCACGGGTCTCACAAACACAGGCTTCACACACAGGAAATTGGTCTTACCTGAACTCCTACATCAGGTCCATGCGCCGCTCTTTTCCTTCACTTTGTGAAGGCGTTGTGGGGCGTTGTGCATGCTAACGTTACTTTAGCCGGTGCTGTTCATCCAAAGCCCCAAACATCTCCCCAAACGTCCAATGCAATTTGGCATTGAATATGAGTAGCCGCGAGGATTTGTGTTTCGTGAGGCTCCTTAGTCCTTAGTAAATTGTTAAGTCGTAAAATCCCATGCGAATGGTCTTCCACACATTCTCGCCGGTTGCAAACAAGACACAGGGGAAACAACAAATATTTTCTGTTGTACCACTCACTTTGAAATGATCGGGTAGTTATAATCCTCTGACCGGTCACCTGCAGTAAACCCTTCAGCTCTGTCGGTCCTCCATTATTTATCACATATTTTCCCCTTGGAAATCCAACTTTGAGAATGCTCTTAGTTTCGTTATGAAATCCACTTGTAGCAGTCAAAGTGAACAAGCTAGCCAACAACACCGACTGACTGTATTGTGAACTTCAGATTCGCTATGACGTAACTGTCCAGCAAGACTCTCAACACCAGAAGGAGTCTGCGGCCAGGCTACTGCTCGCCTCACCATTGTATCTTTCAGTGGGCCTTATGCAAAAGCGTCCAGAGTAAAGAAATGATAATCACACGTAGAAAATATTTTAAAAATATCAGGAAATGAGGGCACACCATACATACTTCTATTAAGTGTATAAAAACGTTTAATACAATATTACCAGGTTGCATTCACAGAACGAGCAACATGGCGCATGCGCTCAAACTTGTTAACGAGGGATTGCGCAATCCGGGGTGAGGCCAGTTCAGAGTTGGCCCAAATTCAGCGTATTCGGAGCAATTTGACATGAAATGGGCAAATATTACGATTTTGGCCACGGAAATGATTGAAAATGAGTGAAACTGTTTAAATACTGCTCAAATGGTAGTTATGGTGCAGATGCTCGAAAACAATAGCTGTTATTGTTACTATTATTCACATTTACTGCATCTCATCATTCTCATCTGGAGCTGGTGAGGCCGTGCCTCCCCTGCCGTATTGGAGTGCACGTGCCTGCAAAGGACCCAGGCCGGGAATCAAACCCGGGTCGGCCGTGTCACACAAGAGTGCCCTGCCATTAACGCCACAGTAGGGCTTTGAATTGAATTGGTTTATTCAGCCATGGATTTCTATATTCAACTATGGATATCTATAAAGGAAGTCAATACAAATACTATTGTTTATTTTATTTATTTGTTGTTTTTTTGTCTTTGTAAATAAGCCAAATTCATATAAAAATAACAAAAGGTGATGATTAGCAGCCATCTGAAACAATTCACATAAACCGTGTGATCTGCCAGAGGAGAGACAGGGAGGTCCCAGTAGCAATCTGTTGCAATGCCAAAAGGATTTCAAGCCAATTTCAGTCAAACAATAAGCATATTCACACTGTTTTTGTTGTCGTTCCATAGACACGACAAAGAAAGCAGCACAAACGCTTACCGCAGTGTGAGTGAAGAGGACTTAATATATGCCTTTCGCATAAAGGACGGCATCCACCACCTTGGCTCCATTCTGTGTTGGCATCCCATCTCTCTCTGCCCCTGCAGTCAGGGCCGCTGACAGCTTTTGTTGGGCCCAGGACGAAGCCATCTGAAAGGGCCCCCTACCCAATGCATACGATGTAATGGGGAACCAATTCTGGGCCCTCTGTCTCCCTGGGCCCGGGACAACATGCCCCCCCCCCCCGCCGGCGGGCCTGCCCCGGCAGGCATTACAGTCCATTGCCATGCATCCACTTAGCAGAGACACTTACTGTACCTTGAGTGATGGAGAGGATGCGGTCACTCCAGGTACTCTACCCTTGCCCCTGCGTCAATAGACCACAGGCGTTTTAAGTGGACACATACAAGGTCATGCATCTTATTATTGATTTTATTTTCACACATGGGGAGTGCCTCTTGAGATGTGACATCTCGTTTTCAATAGGGTCCCCTTAAAGGGACAGTTTGGTCAATTTCAACATGCAGTTGTATTGCTCACGCTACCCTTGACTTGTCAGTACCTGGTGATGCCACATTTTTCGGCTCAGCCCTTTCCGAGATATGAGCAATTCTAATGGGGGCAGCGTTTGTTTACATTTTTAAAAAATGAAACATAGGCCAACTCTTAATATTTTCCCAAAAGGTACTGCTGTTTGCTAGTTGTCTGCTGATGTATTTATAACCTTTTGTATGTTTTTGGGAATAAATAAAAATGTTTTTTTGAAATGTAAACAAAGAGCTGCCCCCATTACAATGACCAGGATCTCGGAAACGGCTGAAGAAGAAGAAAAAAAAATCACATGCACTGACAAGTCCAGGGTAGTGTGAGCATTACAACTGCATGTTGAAATTGACCAAACTGTCCCTTTAAAGGGACACTGTGTGAGATTTTTAGTTGTTTATTTCCAGAATTCATGCTGCCCGTTCACTAATGTTACTTTTTTCATGAATACTTACCACCACCACCAAATTCTAAGTATTCATTATGACTGGAAAAATTGTACTTTTCATACGTGAAAAGGGGGATCTTCTCCATGGTCCGCCATTTTGAATTTCCAAAAAATAGCCAATTTTAGCTGCAAAAATGACTGTACTTGGACCATAGTAGAAAACACTTGTTTATTACTTTGTAAACTTTCATGTAAAGATCGAATTTGGCAATAGGCAGCCCTGTTTCAATGAGCAGCATAGTTGCAGTACCTTTTTTGACCATTTCCTGCACAGTGTCCCTTTAAATCTGGACAATACAGATAATACAAGACAATACATTACAGCACAAGACTTTCACTCACTCACATTCACATACATTCACTCCACAGCCCCTTTGTCCCCCAAACTGAGCAACACCCTTAGCGATGTGTTTTTTCTAAAAATGTTACTTTTGTATAAATCAAGTTCAATTTTCTTCTTGGAGCAGGCGTCACTCTAATTATTAAATCTCTGAGGGTGCTGGCCCTTTTTGCACACTGAAGAAGGCACACGCCGAAACGCGTCTGTGCAATAAAAACACTACTATGCAAGGTGCGGCCTCCTTCTTGAAACATAAATCAAGTTCCAAACACCACAAAAGACAGTGCCATGTCCAACTAAAGCCTATTCAATCAAAAAATAAGCATGTCCCGCTGGGTTATCCTACATAGATACAGTTGCTGGCAGAAGAAAGGGTATTGTCAGTAACTTGTATGTTGTTTTTAATTAAATATGCTGTTGGAAGGAATAAATTGCAGGTAGGTGAGACGTTGTTGCTGTATGATGGACTACCTTGGCTCATCCTGTGTGGTCATCCCATATCCTCTAGCGCCAGGGTTTCCCAAACTGGGGTGCGTGCACCCCTGGGGGTGCGCGGCCTGCCATAAGGGGGTGCGCGAGCTGAATAGAGCAATGGTGGATATGTGAGTTGTTATCTAGCATTAATGAAAATTAAGTAGTTTTTAATAGTATGGTGCATTATATGCTGAAAGGCTCCATCTGAAGTGTATTAATTCCAAGACTATTGGAAAAGAGGATTCCCAAAAAACGACTGTGCTTAATATGCAGTGAATGAGCAGTGAATCCATACTTGGCCCACCAAAATATTCGCTCAGGGGGTGCGCGAACCACATTGAAATGTACAAGGGGGTGCGCAGGGAAAAAAGTTTGGGAACCCCTGCTCTATCCCATTGTCATTACAGTGCATTTCTATGCATCCACTTAGCAGTGACCCTCACCCCCAAGTGATGGGGAGGATGCGGTTGCCATAGCTACCCTGCCCTTGACCCGCATCCCTGGACTACAGGCATTAAATGTCCACAGTAACACAGATGTCCAACATGCATTCATCAAATTGCAAGCCCCACACAAATACAAGGCTGTTGCCGTGCCACTTAGAATTAAAGTGTACTCGATATTAAAACAGCAGGTCCCATTGTGTTTTTTTTCCCCAATATACTGGGTAGATGCAAA
>NC_085873.1:45145114-45150114 GCF_034702125.1 Engraulis encrasicolus | reverse complement strand
GCATTACTGACAGGTTAGGTTTAGGGATGGTTTTGGGAAGGGTACAATTTAAAAACTTGGAAACATACACTGCGGGGAACATATAACTCTTTTTTAGAAAAATGTTGCCCGGTCCCATACAAAGACAGGGGAACATAGGACCCGGGGAACATAAGTACGCTCCCATCAGGACGATGAGTCCTCAGAAGTGGGCAGTACTGTTGGTGGCTGTCAGTAGGGCCTTATGTTTGGCCATTTTCTCTTGGAAAGCCATGTAGCCTTGTACACACACACACACATGCATGCACGCGCGCACACAAGCACACACACACAAACGCACACACACGCACACACACACAAAAACGCACAGACACACACACACACACACACACACACACACACACGGACAAGCACACACACACACACACACACACACACACACACACACACACACACACACACACACACACACACACACACAAACGCTTATAGCCGGCTCAATTTAGATGGAGATAGCAGAGGGGTTGAGGGAATTGACAAAGAGGAGAGGAGGAATGAAAGGATGGATATGGAGGAAGAGAATAATATAATATATGAAGAGAGGAGAGAGAGAGGAGGATAGAGGGGGCGGTCTGGACTATTACGGACATGTCGATATGCGGTCAGGCCCACTCACCCACACACTCAACCTGGCCAACTTTAAATGAAGTCAGGGCCGGTCCTTGGCATAGGCAGTATAGGCAAATGCTAAGGGTGCCAGTCCAGTAGGGGGCGCCGCACCAGAGAATCAGGGATTTAAGAAAAATCTAACGCATCTAATATAATCTAATCTATTCTGAATAATATAATAAATAATCACAATGAACACAATGAAACTAAATGCACATAAAGATAAATTAAAAAAAACTAATTTGCCACCCCCTGCACTGTTTAGGAAGTTAAATTGCAACAAACTGCAAACTTTTAGCACGTAGGGGGCGCTGAATTGAACACTCGCCTAGGGAAGAAAATCGACAAGGGTCGGCCCTGAATGAAGTAGTAGGATGTGGAGAGGAGGAGGTGATCAGAGGAAGGAGGAGAGGAGAGGAGAGGAGGAGATGAGAAGAGAAGATGATGAGAAGAGGAGAAGAGGAGATGGAGAGGAGAGGAGGAGATGATGAGAAGAAGGAGAAGAAGACGATGCAAAGAAAAGAGGAAAGAAGATGGGATGGAAAGAAAAGTGGAAAGAAGATGAGATGGAAAGGGAGAGAAAGGCGAATAGTAGCCAGGCCATGCCATGCCCTCCTAGTGATGCAACACGTTCGGCGCTATTTCTAGTCAGGCCAAGAGCAATGTAAATATTGTTTCTGATCTCCCGAAAAAACGGGAACTCCTTCCACTTTGTTGGGAAGCAAACAACCAGTAGCAAACCAAGGTAGGTGGGTCAACCATGCTGCTTGGGAAATGTAAATGGTCAGACCAAGGGCGAATCCCATTACACCCCTTAGCCCTACGCCGATCCCCTTTACCTCCGTTTTGCGCGTCCACGTGTAGGCGTAGTGGCATCCCGATTCACGTTCACACAGATGGGTAGGGGAGCGGCGAAGGGATTTCCACCCCTCCGTGCGGAGATTTTCCGACACCACACACCGCCGACGGAGGGCTTCGACAGGTTTCCCTGAATGCCTTGCGAATTCATTCAAAAATTGGCGGCAAGCCGCGGCACCCACAACAACACACGAGTTTAAGTATTTTCGCACAATTGATGGTCTTGAAGTGGTAATAATTATTCCATTGTAGGCCTACTAAGTTTAACATTGTCCTAATGTGTGATGGCCCTTTTCTCCGTGAAACGCACATGAAACTAGAATGGGCACTCGGTAGAGCGCAAACCTTCGCCTACGCCACTTATTTTTTTCTGGCCATCTTCAGAGTGTGGGGCGTAACATTCTCCAAATTTTGGTGTTAGTTTCATTTAAATCGGACCGGAATATCATAATATTACATATTTGGCCCAGTCTTGACCTCTTATTCAATTCCGCATGCACACGTTGTTCTGGCATATAGTGCTTGGCAAAGAAAAACATTTTTGACCTTTTCGTGACCTTGACCTTGACCTTTGACCCAATCACTCCCAAATAGTATTCGATTGTTCCTTGGGTCATGATCAATCATCCCAGTAAATTTCATAAAAATCGGCTGAATTTACGTTTTTGACCTTTTCGTGACCTTTGACCTTTGACCCAATCACTCCCAAAATGTAATCGATTGTTCCTTGGGTCATGACCAATCATCCCACCAAATTTCATAAAAATCGGCTCAATGTACGTTTTTGACCTTTTCGTGACCTTGACCTTGACCTTTGACCTTTGACCCAATCACTCCCAAAAATTCCTTGGGTCATGACCAATCATCCCACTAAATTTCATAAATATCGGCTCAGTTCTGTCTGAGTTATACGAAGTACAAACAAACATTTTGACCTTGACCTTTGACCTTTGACCCAATCACTCCCAAAAACGAATCGATTGTTCCTTGGGTCATGACCAATCATCCCACCAAATTTCATAAAAATCGGCTCAGTTCTGTCTGAGTTATACGAAGTACATACAAACAAACATATTAACAAATAAATAAATAAAAAATACACAGCGGTCAAAACATAACCTTCGCCGACTTTGTCTTGGCGAAGGTAGAAAAAACGCTATTAACTTCAACCTAATGCATGGAATTAGTGATAGCTGTGAGTGTCATTCCTTGATTGTTGAAAGGATATCCCAATTCGTAGAAGTTGCGTTTCAAGCCCCACACTTACAGCTTCGTTGGGAAGCATGAAGGGCATGGGGAAGGCGTAGGGATAGGGGTAGAGATTAGTAATGGGAAAGGCTTCAAGTCTCGAACAGTTTGAAGGAATAGAGGATTATGATTAATAAATGAAGAAAGAGAAATGGGGGGAAAATAATAATAATAATAACAAGACTAGAATGGGCACTCGGTAGAGCGCAAACCTTCGCCTACGCCACTTATTTTTTTCTGGCCATCTTCAAAATGTGGGGCATAATATTCTCCAATTTTTTTTTCTTAGTTTCATTTAAATCGGACCGGAATATCGTAATATTACATTTTTGGCCCAGTCTTGACCTCTTATTCAATTCAGCATGCACACGTTCTTCTGGCATATAGTGCTTGGCAAAGAAAAACGAGTTTGACCTTTTCGTGACCTTGACCTTGACCTTTGACCCAATCACTCCCAAAAAGTAATCGGTTGTTCCTTGGGTCATGGCCAATCATCCCACTAAATGTCATAAAAATCGGCTCAATTTACGTTTTGACCTTTTCGTGACCTTGACCTTGACCTTTGACCCAATCACTCCCAAAAAGTAATTGATTGTTCCCTGGGTCATGACCAATCATCCCACTAAATTTCATAAAAATCGGCTCAATTTACGTTTTTGACCTTTTCGTGACCTTGGCCTGGACCTTTGACCTTTGACCCAATCACTCCCAAAAACTATTCGATTGTTCCTTGGGTCATGGCCAATCATCCCACTAAATTTCATAAAAATCGGCTCAGTTCTTTCTGAGTTTGACCTTTTCGTGACCTTGACCTTGACCTTTGACCCAATCACTCCCAAAAAGTAATCGATTGTTCCTTGGGTCATGACCAATCACCCCACTAAATGTCATAAAAATCGGCTCAGTTCTGACTGAGTTATACGAAGTACATACAAACAAACAAACATATTCACAAATAAATAAATAAATACACAGCGGTCAAAACATAACCTTCGCCGACTTTGTCTTGGCGAAGGTAATAATAATAATAATAATAATAATAATAATAATAATAGTAATAATGATAATAAAGTCAGACATCCCAAGTCTCCCTGATGTTCAGGGAGTCTCCCTGATATTGCAAATTACTCACTGGTGCCCGCGAGTCAGACAAAATATCCCAGATTATTTTTGGACATTGCAAGTGAGAGTGTACAGGCAAGATGGTAACTGGTGTTTCACGCATAAAATACACCAAATAGACTGTACAGGTTAGGCTATGAGAGAGAGAAGGACAGATTGTGTGCTTGTGGAACTTGTGCACGCGTGTCTGTCAGCAAAATTTGGATAAACATCTCCCCCGAAATTAGTTTTTGGACCTTAGAATGTCTGTAATGTTAACACACTGAATAACTTCTATAAAGCGCCTGTCATGGAACTAAAGGTTGCTTTACGAAATGGAGATGGGCCTAAGGAAGTGGGGAAAGAGGAGGGCAGGATTAAGGGCTATAGGCCTCAGTAAAGAGATGTGACTTGAGGTGCTTTTTGAACGAAGCCAGAGTTGGGACTTGGCGGATATGGAGAGGTAACCTGTTCCAGAGGGTGGGGTGGAGGGGGGAGTAATGCAGAAGGCTCTGTCACCAAAGGTCCTGGAGCGGTGGATAACAAGCTGGAAAGCAAAATGACGGAAAATGTGAATCAATAAAAATGCTCAAATGAAATATGATAAACTGCAGAGTAAAAACAATGGTGAAATAAATAATAAGCTCTATTTTCTACTAAAGAGAATCGATTCCTTACATTATACAGTTTTATCCCCAAACCAATAACACTAATTGACTAAGGTTGCTGAGCCCATGAAATGATACTGTACTACTTTATTCTTATCTACACAATTGATTTCAACAATCCCATTTCTCTGTCAAGGAATATTTTATTCCTCATAAAATATTTTTATCCCCAAATGACATGATGCGCCTACCAAACTACCTTTGATTTCTTTATACTGGCACACTCGATGCAAAGTGGTACACCCAATGCATAGCAGCACAGTATATCTATAGGCAGTTTACAAATATCAATATTCTGTGATGACACAGGCATAATTCCTTATTTCTGTTTTTTTTAAAACACATATTGACCTCACATCTGCTACGGATCTGTCCTTCTCGTTCAATCTATCTCTGTCCTTGTATTTTCTTCTTTTTTCTTTGTGTTTCTTTTTCCACAAACTTTTGCATTTTCTCACAATATTTCACCAACTCACC
>NC_085873.1:45137614-45140114 GCF_034702125.1 Engraulis encrasicolus | reverse complement strand
ACCAGGCGGACACACACACACACACACACACACACACACACACACACACACACACACACACACACACACACACACACACACACACACACACACACACACACACACACACACACACACACACACACACACACACACACACACACACACACACACACACACACACACACACTCCCTTTTGTCTCGTCTAGGAGTGGAGGCGTCGATCGATTGGACAAGTTTGGGTAGCAGGGCAACACCTGGGGAGAGAAGGAGGAGAAGAGGATGGAAGAGGAGGGGGAGTAGGGTAGGAGGAGTAGAGGGGAATGAGTACAGAGAGTGGAGAGAAGGAGGAGAAGAGGATGGAAGAGGAGGAGGTGGAGGAGTAGAGGGGATTGGGTGCAGAGAGATGGAGAGTGGAAGAAGAGATGAGAAGTAGAAAGGAGGGAAGTTGAGGAGGGGGAGTAGAGGGGAATGGGTACAGACAGTAGAGAGAAGGAGAGTGGAGAGAAGAGGTGAGAAGAAGAAAGTAGGGAGGAGGAGGAGGAGGAGGAGTAGAGGGGAATGGGTACAGACAGCGGAGAGAAGGAGAGTGGAGAGAAGAGGTGAGAAGAAGAAAGGAGGGAGGAGGAGGAGGAGGAGTAGAGGGGAATGGGTACAGAGAGAAGGAGAGAAGTAGAGTGGAGAGAAGAGGTGAGAAGAAGAAAGGAGGGAGGAGGAGGAGGAGGAGGAGTAGAGGGGAATGGGTACAGAGAGAAGGAGAGAAGTAGAGTGGAAGAAGAGACGAGAAGAAGAAAGGAGGGAAGCATAGGAGGAGGGGAAGTAGAGAAGGGGGAGTAGAGGAGGGAGAGTATAAGAGGATGAGTACAGAGAGTGGAGAGAGAAGGAGAGTGGAGAGAAGAGACCACATTGCAAAATTGGAGGAGAGGAGACGCAAGGAAGCAAGATGAGAGGAGAGGAGAGGGGAGGAGAGGAGAGGAGAGGAGAAGAGAGGAGAGGAGAGGAGAGGAGAGGAGAAGAGAGGAGAAGAGAGGAGAGGAGAGGAGAGGAGAGGAGAGGAGAGGAGAGGAGAGAGAGTCCTGTGCTGCAAGCAAGAAGGAGAGTGGAGAGAAGAGACCACATTGCAAAATTGGAGGAGAGGAGACGCAAGGAAGCAAGATGAGAGGAGAGGAGAGGGGAGGAGAAGAGAGGAGAGGGGATTGAGTCCTGTGCTGCAAGCAAGAAGGAGAGTGGAGAGAAGAGACCACATTGCAAGACTGTTGGAGAGGAGACACAGGGAAGCAAGATGAGAGGAGAGGAGAGGAGAGGAGAGGAGAGGAGAGGAGAGGAGAGGAGAGGAGAGGGGAGGAGAAGAGAGGAGAGGGGATTGAGTCCTGTGCTGCAAGCAAGAAGGAGAGTGGAGAGAAGAGACCACATTGCAAGACTGTTGGAGAGGAGACACAGGGAAGCAAGATGAGAGGAGAGGAGAGGACAGGAGAATGGAGGAGGGTGAATGGAGAGGGGATTTAATCGTGTGATGCAAGCAAGAAGGAGAGTGGAGAGAGGAGACGTCATTGCAAGACTGGAGGAGAGGAGACGCAAGGAACCAAGAGAGAAGAGAGGAGAGGAGAGGAGAGGAGAGGAGAGGAGAAGAGAAGAGAGGAGAGGAGAGGAGAGGAAAGGAGAGGAGAGGAGAGGAGAGGAGAGGAGAGGAGAGGAGAGGAGAGGAGAGGATGAAGGAGAGATGAGAGCAGAGGAGAGGAAAAGAGAGGAGAGGAGAGGAGAGGAGAGGAGAGGAGAGGAGAGGAGAGGAGAAGAGAGGAGAGGAGAGGAGAAGAAAGGAGAAGAGAAGAGAAGAGAAGAGAAGAGAAGAGAAGAGAAGAGAAGAGAAGAGAAGAGAAGAGAGGAGAGGAGAGGACAGGAGAGGAGAGGAGAGGAGAGGAGAGCAGAGGAGAGCAGAGGAGAGCAGAGCAGAGCAGAAGAGAGGAGAGGAGAGGACAGGAGAGCAGAAAACAGAGGGTGAATGGAGAAGGATTGAGTTGTGTGATGCAAGCTTTGTGTACAGATGTCATCATCGTTTCGACTCAGATGACACTCCGAATTCTAAGAAAAAACAACATTAAAGCTTTGAAAATATATTCTTTACTAAAATCGTGCTTTGAAAAACAAATCTTTTTGACGCCATATCAAAATTGTTTTCTCCTTATTTTAATGTTGTTTTTTTCCTTGCTGGAGTTCATTTATCTCATGTCGCCTCGCCAGTCAGTATGTGTTCGTTCCAGACACATCAGCTTGGAGACTCCTCGAAATCACTTTGGTTCCGCAGTACAAAACAAACGTTAGCACCATGACGACCAAGTCTGCTTTCATGTTTCCTATGAGTGCTCCTGCAGTCAGGGGCGGTTCCAGACATTTATTCTTGGGGTGGCAAAGGGGTGGCGAAGTGTATTTCAGGGGGGCATGCTCCTACACTAAGGGAAAATTATAAACACTATATAATCGACACACACACACTTATGTGATACAGTGAATCCCTTAAAGTGAA
>NC_085873.1:45102614-45112614 GCF_034702125.1 Engraulis encrasicolus | reverse complement strand
ACGTACGCACACTGAAAACCGCACACTAATATCTTTGTCAGGGGAGTGGACGCGAAACTCCATTTGGAATACTGAAAATGGAACTCTGGAATACTGTGCATGGAGCCTGGTTCTATTCTATCCGGGTCAGATGAGGAAGGTCAAAGAAATGTCCCAGATTGTGTGTGTGTGTGTGTGTGTGTGTGTATGCGTGTGTGTGTGTGGCACGCACGCACAGTTTTGGTCAACCCCAACCGCGTTTCTACCCTTAAAGGGACACTGTGCAGGAAATGGTCAAAAAGGGTACTGCAACTATGCTGCTCATTGAAACTGGGCTGCCTATTGCCAAATTTGATCTTTACATGAAGGTTTTCTAAGTAATGAACAAATATTTTCTAGTATGGCCCAAGTAGAGTCATTTTTGTAGCTAAAAATGGCTATTGTTGGAAATTCTAAATGGCGGACCATGGAGAAGATCCCCCTTTTCATGTATGAAAAGTGCAATTTTCCCAGTCATAATGAATAGTCAGTATTAATGAAAGTAAGTAATAAAGTAAGTATTAATGAAAAAGGTAACATTCGTGAATGGGCAGCATAAATTCTGGAAATAAACAACTACAAATCTCACACAGTGTCCCTTTAAGCAAGAGCATAAGGTAACTGGGCTATATCATCAACAGTTGGTGGTCATGCCAGCTAAATATAGTGTAAGTTCTAGAAACTACACATTAGTGAACTTCAGTGAAGGAAGGGATATTTTTTTTTCCTTGTAACACTCAACCTACAAAACTAGAGCCCTATTTACTGACTCCCTCCTGAGGGATTCTCTCCAGTGTGTGTGTGTGTGTGTGTGTGTGTGTGTGTGTGTGTGTGTGTGTGTGTGTGTGTGTGTGTGTGTGTGTGTGTGTGTGTGTGTGTGTGTGTGTGTGTGTGTGTGTGTGTGTGTGTGTGTGTGTGTGTGTGTGTGTGTGTGTGTGTGTTTTGTGTGTGTGTCAGCCCGTCTGTAAGTAGAGCAGTCAAGGGCTGAAACAACAGGGGACACTGGGATGCAAAATGTGGTGTGTGTGCGTGTGCGTGTGCGTACGTGAGCGAGAGAGAGAGAGAGTGTGTGTGTGTGTGTGTGTGTGTGTGTGTGTGTGTATTAAGATGGATTAGTCCTGAGGGTTACGGCAGGAATATTCCTCTGCAGCATCATTAGCTGGTCACCACGGCGACAAGGGAAGGCAAGGCAAGGCAAGTTTATTTATATAGCGCATTTCATACACAGGTGCAACTCAATGTGCTTCACAAAGTTCACAAATGTAAATGAAAGGAAACAGGGAAGAAAGAAGGAAATGAATTAGAGTCAAAAAGCATTTAAAAACATTAAGATAAAACATAAGGTAAAAATAATAATAAAATAAAAAAAAATAAAAAATGAAACAAATTAAATAAAAAATAAAAATAATAAGAATAAGTAATTTAAGCTAGGGGAAAGCATCTGAGAACAGCTTTGTCTTGAGTCTAGATTTAAAGCTATCAATAGTGGGTGCATTTTTTATGTCATCTGGAAGCTGGTTCCAAAGCTTTGAAGCATAGAAGCTAAAGGCTGCCTCTCCACACTTTGTTTTGACTTTTGGAATCACCAGCAAATTCTTCTCCGTTGACCTTAGTGACCTAGTTGGTGCATACAGCTGAAACATATCCAGTAGATATGTGGGTCCCATTCCATTTAGTGATTTAAACACAAGTAGCATAGCCTTAAAATCAATTCTGTAGCTTACTGGGAGCCAATGCAGCGATCTTAAAATTGGAGTAATGTGGTCGAACTTCCTTGTCTTTGTAAGAACCCTTGCAGCTGCGTTTTGTACAAGTTGAAGCTGTTTAATGGTTTTATTGGGGAGGCCAGTAAAAAGACTGTTACAGTAATCAACTTTACTAGAAATAAAGGCATGTATTAGCTTCTCCAGATCATGTTTAGACATCAGGCCCCTAAATTTAGAGACGTTTTTTATGTGATAAAATGCAGACTTAGTAATAGCTTTCATGTGACTGTTGAAGTTTAGGTCACTGTCAATGAGGACCCCAAGATTTTTTACTGTTTCCCTTGCTTTCAGTCCCTTCGTTTCAAGGATAGTAGCAATCTTTTGTCTCTCCTCTCTTTTCCCAAATATAATTACTTCAGTTTTATCTGTGTTCAGCTGGAGGAAATTGTGAGACATCCATTTGTTAATTTGGTCCATGCAATGATAGAGTGATTCAAGGGGGGTATAGTCATTTGGGGACATAGATAAGTAGAGCTGGGTATCATCCGCATAGCTATGGTAATTTATGGAGTTATTCTCGATAATGTGTCCCAGTGGCAACATATACAGATTGAACAGTAGTGGTCCCAGAATGGAGCCCTGGGGGACCCCACAATCCAGAGACATTGGTGATGAAGTATGTCTTCCAATGGCGACAAAAAAACTTCTTTGTTGTAAGTACGATTTTAACCAGTCGATCACTATGCCCGTAAAGCCAACCCAGTGTTCCAGTCTATGTAGTAATATAGAATGATTAACTGTATCGAAAGCAGCACTCAAATCAAGAAGTACCAAGACGGATGATTTGCCAGCATCAGAATTCAATCTTATGTCATTCATAACTTTAATAAGAGCTGTTTCAGTGCTGTGGTGACAAGAGATGAGACCACCACCGTTACCACACAGTAAATTCTGCAGTGCTCATTTAACACTTAGAGAGTTGATTTGACATCATTTGGACTTAAATGAACTCTTGAAGTGTTGAATTAACACCGCAAAATTTACTGTGCACCATGCAGCATTCCTCACAGAAACGTGCGGCGGCCTGTGTGAGGCTGTGTGTGTATGTGTGTGTGTGTGTGAGGCTGTGTGTGTATGTGTGTGTGTGTGTGTGTGTCTGCCAGTGTGTGCCTGTGCGTGCCTGTGTGTGTGTTTATACAGCTTGAACATTTTCTGTTTGAAAAAAGAAACAGCAGGATTAGTCAGAAATGCATGAAAGATAGATAGAAAGAAATAGATAGAAAGAAAAAAAGTTATTCAGTTATTGCTTATTGCTAGTTATTGCTAGGGGAGCTAGCTAGCTAGAAAGAAAGAAAGAAAGAAAGAAAGAAAGAAAGAAAGAAAGAAAGAAAGAAAGAAAGAAAGAAAGAAAGAAAGAAAGAAAGAAAGAAAGAAAGAAAGAAAGAAAAAAAGAAAGAAAGAAGAAAAGTTTCAGCACTCTTTTAACCACGGCAGTACCGTAGGCCGTTCATTTTCAGTGAAGGATAAGCTTCCTTTCTCTTTCTTTCTTTCTTTCTTTCTTTCTTTCTTTCTTTCTTTCTTTCTTTCTTTCTTTCTTTCTAGCTAGCTAGCTAGCTAGCTCTCCGAGCAATAACTAGCGATAAGCAATAACTGATGGAGATATTAGGGAAGAGAGAGAGGCAGGAAAGGGAGTATGTGAATAGATAAACCATCGTGAAGATTAAGAGACTCTAAACAAAACTGTTCATATTCAACACAATATCGTTGATAAAAATGAAAAAAAAACCTCAGAGATGGGGGTTATATTGTAATAATTATTGTAATAGTTTTTTATTTAATAATTAAATGTAATTATTGCATGATAACTAATTATATGGTAACTCAGACCACAACCCCCTGCTCTCGTCTTTCAGACGTAAAGTCCCCAAATGTGTTATTAACTGTGTGAGGCTACAGAATGACGGCTAATTAATTAACCTCAAGTGGATTCAAATGAGAAGTCCAGATCAAAGGCCTGAGTTAAATGACGTGGTACATATATCACAGCTTTTGTGTGTGTGTGTGTGTGTGTGTGTGTGTGTGTGTGTGTGTGTGTGTGTGTGTGTGTGTGTGTGTGTGTGTGTGTGTGTGTGTGTGTGTGTGTGTGTGTGTGTGTGTGTGTGTGTGTCTTTGTGTGTGTGCGTCTTTGTGTGTGTGTGTGTGTGTGTGTGTGTGTGTGTATGTGTGTTCATTAAATATAAGCATGAAAATGTCTCTTTCTTTTCTCTTCTCTTCTCTATGGCCCTACTTAAGTAGTGAAGCCATTATAACCACAAAAGCTCAGTCTATTAAAAGCTCCCTGAGAGTCCGATGGGTAATTTCTCCCTCTTATCAGCCACTCTGATAATAATGAACACACACACACACACGCATGCACACACACATACACATACACACACACACGCATGGACGCACACACATACACATACACATACACACATACACATACACATACACATACACACACACACGCATGCACACACACATACACATACACACACACACGCATGCACACACACAAACACAAACACACACACGCATGCACGCACATACACGCACACACACACACACACACACACACACACACACACACACACACACACACACACACACACAAACACACACACACACTCACACACGCACTCACACACGCACTCACACACGCACGCACACACACACACACACACACAACATTATTTGCCTTTGTGTTAATAAACATTTTACTCACCTCTGCTAATCGTCTTCCCTCCACTCTCACTCTCACTCAGTCCATCCCTTCACCGTAAGTGTCAGTTAGGGAAATTATCAGTAGGCCTACTGTCTCTTTGTGCCATATCTTTAATAAGGCTTAATTGGAAAAAAACCTCCCCATTTTGCATATCTGCTCTCCAAGAAACATCAACATCCACATGTAATCACTGATGCACAACACACGCGCGCACGCACGCACACACACACAGACACACACACACACACACACACACACACACACACACACACACACACGCACACACACACAATTATTTGCCTTTGTATTAATAAACATGTTATTCACCTCTGCTAATCATCTTCCCTCGACTCTTTCTCTCCCCTTCACTGTAGGCAGGACTGGACTGGCCATCTGGCATAGCGGGGGCATTTCCTGTATAGTTTTTTTTCTAAAATATGGCCCATGACGGTGTGGGGCCCACCGTTGATTCAGTTCTGCGCCGATAATCATGAGTGGTCCCCTTTAAGCCAATAGTGCCAGAGCCCTATTTCTCCCCCAGTCCAGCGCTGACCGTAAGTGTCAGTTAGGGAAATTATCAGTTACTGTCTCTTTGTGCCCTATCTTTCATAAGGCTTAATTGAAAAAACTCCCCATTATGCATAGGCCTATCTGCATTCCAAGAAACATCAACACCCACATGTAATCATTCACACACAACACACACACACACACACCGGTGGACTGGCCATAGGGCATACCGGGCAAATGCCCGGTGGCCTGACGAGTATTTATTATTTTTTTCATTCAGGCCAAGTCCATTATTACGTAGCAGGCCACGTTATTTGCCTTGCAGGCCACTTTCTGCAATATTTGCGCTGTTGAGGTGTAAAGAAGGAACTGCATTACACCAATATTATATGATTTAAAGGTGGATTTTCCTTATATACAGTCTCAACTAGAGACAGGCAGTTCTATTGTGGTGGGTATATGTATGTACATGTACTGTACTATGTCAAGTCATTTTTCAAAAATTAAAATTCCTACAACACAGTTAAAATATAGTACAGAAGTGCAATTTAAGTAAAAACAAAATGATCTGGTTTTATTTGGTGTGTTTTTTAACATGTTTATGAAGAATTTGCAAACAAAAATGGTGTGGTGCATGATGGTAAATATAAAGACTCGCCCCTTTTACTTCCTATTTTCTGCCGTTCAGTTCCACAGTGTGGAATGAATTAATGAGTTTGGGCATGCTGGCGAAATACATGGCAATCTACTGGCTATATGTCTGTTAACAAAGTGGATTATTGGAAGATTGTTTGTGTCAACTCAGCTTAAAGGTAAGACACTGATTTAAACTGATGGATGACGGAAATAACACTCATGTAATGTGAACGGAGATTCGCTTGGAGACTTGTTTTTCTACTGTTGAATGAGAAGTGCTTAGGCTGCTCTACTTTTACTTAACGTCGCGTTTACACAATAAACTGTGGCGATATAACATGCACACCACTGAACAGAGGAGAAGCAGACCTTTCTAACGGTGCCAAATATGTCCTAGCACACAGTATAAGCAGGATAGAAAACGTTCATGAAACAAAAACAGCGAATTTGATTTTTTAAATTTTTTTTATTTTTATTTTTTTACCGCGTTTCATACGTTCGGAGGCAATTTATTTGAAGCTACGTTGCATCTGGAGAGGTGTCTGGCTAGCGCATAGGAACTGAGTTGGGAGAAGGATGTATGATGGAAAGGGGGAGGTGCAGGAAGAAGTTAGACCTGCAGTGTTAGGCAGAAGCCCACATCCAATTCAACACAGATGCCTGTGATAATTTAAGAAGGCTAACATAGCAATATTAATAATAGTAGGCTATTTGTAGCCTATAGCATATTATCATATAGGCCCTTACTGTGATTCAATGTACTAGAGAGAAAAGAAAGAGAATAGGCTAAAGTAGAATGTATTGTAATGAGAAGGTGACTATGGCCAAAGGCTTTGTAGGCCTACATGATAGCCTACTGTTCTAATTTGGACAGGAAGCTGTTTCCAGAATTTAGCAACATAATGACTAATGCCATTTCACCCTGTCTGGATTTTGCCCTTGACACAACCAGTAGAGGAGACTGAAGACATCAGACATTTATTCAGATGATACTGATCTAGCATAGGCCTATCTACAATACATTTAGGGCCTAAGCCATAGTGACTTAGAGACATAGATATTAGGCTACCTGAACAGTTGTAACCTCATTCTAAATCTCACTGGTAGTGTAGGCCTATTGACCTAAGTGCTGGAGTGATGTGATCTATTTTCTTTGTTTTGATTAGAATTCTAGCTGGATTATTAACAATAACAACAACAATAATAATAACTTGGTTTTATATAGCGCCTTTCAACGAACCCAAGGTCGCTTTAGTTGCACCTGCCTGAGTACCTTTTTTGGGAAGACCTGTAAGTAGGCTAGATGGAACACATGGATTAATTTCTCCATATGCTGTTTAGATACAGAATCTTTCATCTTAGCTACAGTATGTTCCTAAAATGCCAAAGCTGATGTATGATTTTCATATGAGCATTGAAACTATGATTACTGATTACTGTCACTCCAAGGTTTTTGACACAAGACTTTTTAGTTTTAAGTGATTTGTATTATGTTCTATTCTAACTTGCTAGCCTGCTTAAACGTTTATTTTCAAGAAAATAATTAATCTCCATCCTATGCTAATTTCATGATTCTTGTATTATGCAATATACTATATTGTACACTGGGGTAGGCCTACTAAGTAGCTATTTGGTGTATGTAGGCCCCTAAGTAGGCCTACCTAATCAGGGAACTGGGAAGATGGCTGAAGTTATTGCACCAAAACGCCGCGTGTAGGTATTATCATAAGCTTTATTGTTTTTTGCTTCATGGTGGCCTGGCCTGGCCTTGGAAAATGCCCGGCCTGAAAAAGTCTCCCAGTCCAGCCCTGCACACACATGCACGCACGCACGCACGCACACACGCAGGTACGCACACACACACACACACACACACACACACACACACACACACACACACACACACACACACACACACACACACACACACACACACACACACACACACAGTGTTTGAATGAATGATTATGAAAAGCAGCACAGTAAAGCCTTTGGGGCTCTCTACCTTCATTACTTCATTACAACAACCAACACTACTGGAGACCCTAGAGACATACAACCCAGAGAGTGAGTAGGGGCATACAACCCAGAGATTGGGTGGAGACATACAACCCAGAGAGTGAGTAGGGGCATACAACCCAGAGATTGGGTGGAGACATACAACCCAGAGAGTGAGTAGGGGCTTACATCCCAGAGGGTGGGTTGGGGCATACATCCCAGAGGGTGGGTCAAGACACACAAACCAGAGAGTGGGTCTGGGCATACATCCCAGATGGTGGGTCGAGACATACAACCCAGAGAGTGGGTCGGGGCATACAACCCAGAGATTGGGTGGAGACATACAACCCAGAGATTGGGTAGAGACATACAACCCAGAGAGTGGCTAGAGACATACAGTATATCACAGAAGTGAATACACCCCTCTCAGTTTTGCAGATTTGTGAGTATATCTTTTCATAGGAAAGCATTACAGAAATGTCACTTTGACACAATGATTAGTGACCTTTTAACAACTTATTTAGCCACTTACATTTCTTGTTCACTCAGAAAAAAACATAATACAGCCATTAATGTTTGAACATGTACTCACAAAAGTGAGTACACCCCAGATTAAAATCCGGTAGAGAAGGGGCTGTGTTGGCTCGAATCGTCTCGAAATGAAACGAAATGAAAAGGGATGAAAAGGGAGGTCATCAGTGTGCGTTTCAACCTTTCTTTGCATTGAACTTTTACATTTTGAGTCTGCATCTGCCTTAAATAGATTGGTGTGAGATTTGAATGCAATCCTATGGAGAATATCATGATCTGCTTCAGTAGTCACAGTGCATGTTGACATGCATATTTCTTTTAGGTGTATTTCAGATTACCAATGTTGACAGCATCCATGCATCCCCAAACCATGTCAGTCCCACTACCATGCTTGGCTAGTGAGAGGATACACTGTTTTTGTAAAACTCACTTGTTTACCACCACACATGCTTGACACCATCTAAAGTATATTTGTTTATCTTGGTCTCTTCAGATCACACGACATGATTCTAGTGATCCATATCCTTGGTCTGTTCATCTCTCTTCAGACCAAGATAAACAAATATACTTTAGATGGTGTCAAGCACGTGTGGTGGTAAACAAGTGAGATTTACCAAAAAAAAGTGTATCCTATCAAAAGCTAAGCATGGTAGTGGTACTGACATGGTTTGGGGATGCATGGATGCTGCCAACATTGGTAATCTGAAATACACCTAAAAGAAACATGCATGTCAACATGCACTGTGACTACTGAAGCAGATCATGATATTCTCCATAGGATTGCATTCAAATCTCACACCAATCTATTTAAGGCAGATGCAGACTCAAAATGTAAAAGTTCAATGCAAAGAAAGGTTGAAACGCACACTGATGACCTCCCTTTTCATCCATTTTCATTTCGTTTCATTTCGAGACGATTCGAGCCAACACAGCCCCTTCTCTACCGGATTTTAATCTGGGGTGTACTCACTTTTGTGAGTACATGTTCAAACATTAATGGCTGTATTATGTTATTTTCTGAGTGAACAAGAAATGTAAGTGGCTAAATAAGTTGTTAAAAGGTCACTAATCATTGTGTCAAAGTGACATTTCTGTAATGCTTTCCTATGAAAAGATATACTCACAAATCTGCAAAACTGAGAGGGGTGTATTCACTTTTGTGATATACTGTATACCCCAGAGAGTGGGTCGGGGCATGGTAGTGAAAGATATCTAGAAACCTTAAACATATTTTAAATGTTTTTTTTTAATTATTATTTATTGTTCTCTTTTATTTTGTACAAATGCAGAGCCTGAATGCTTGATTTGTGTATTGTGAGACTGGTTTGTACATTTCTGGGGCAGCCGTGGCCTAGTGGTTAGAGAGTTGGTCTTTCAATCTAGGGGTTGCTGGTTCGAATCCCCCACGACCTCTCCCTACACCTCCATCCATGGCTGAAGTGCCCTTGAGCAAGGCACCTAACCCCACATTGCTCCAGGGACTGTAACCAATGCCCCGGAAAATAATAGTTGTAAGTCGCTTTGAACAAATAAAAGCGTCAGCTAAGTGAAATGTAATGTAATGTAATGTAATGTCTGTGGTGAAACTGAAGACAAATTTCCACTTTGTGGACAATAAATTCACATAGATAGTGTCATGATTACGAGGTAGGACTTAAGGATAACTTGTCTACTAACTGTACTCAACACAACAGAGTCATTTTCCAGCATTGCATCTTGTCACAATTTTGCCATTTTTCAATTCTGGCCAATCAGGAGCCCCCTGGCAGGTGGGGGCCCCTAGGCTGCAGCCTTATCTAGCTTGTGCATTAATCCGGTCCTGACTGTGGCTCTT
>NC_085873.1:45090114-45092614 GCF_034702125.1 Engraulis encrasicolus | reverse complement strand
CCTTTATGAAGATAGATAGTAATATAGAATCTGATAGAAATGTAGGCCAATCTGAGGTAAATCTTTTGTTGTAAACAGGTATCAATGATATGATTAAAAAGAAATTGCAAACGTTTATCTGTCTTCCTTCGTAGATGACATGCCTCAATACCTCAAGACAGAGCCTGTGACAGTGGTATACTAACTATGTTACAGTGTTAAATCCATCTCTCTCTCTCTCTCCATAGATGATGTGTCTCTCAACTTCAAGACAGTCGTGACAGTGGCATATTGACTATGTTAATATCAATCTCTCTCTCTCTCTCTCTCTCTCTCTCTCTCTCTCTCTCTCCCTCTCCCCCTCTCTCTCCATAGATGACGTGCCTCCCTACTTCAAGACAGAGCCGGTGCGTAGTCAGCTTCACTATGAGAGGAACAGGCTGGTCCTGACCTGCATGGCAGAGGGCAGTTGGCCATTGGAGTTCAAATGGCTACACAACATGACGGAGATCACTAAATATTCCCTGGAGTACAGGTAGGCTATATGACAGCTGTGTTTGTGTGTGCTTGTGTGTGTGCGTGTGTGTGTGTGTGTGTGCGCGTGTGTGTCTAAAATTGGAGGGTCAGTCCCTAATGACCCCAATCAATAATAGTCTGGCAGACTTCGACTTTTCAGTCTCTCATGGTAACCTTTGGTGTGTGTGTGTGCACGTTTGCATGTGTGTGTGTGTATATCTGTTTGCGTCTGTGTGTGTGTGTGTGTGTGTGTGTGTGTGTGTGTGTGTGTGTGTGTGTGTGTGTGTGTGTGTGTGTGTGTGTGTGTGTGTGTGTGTGTGTGCGTGTGTGTACATGTTTGTGTGAGAGGTTGCGCGAGAGAGAGAGAGTAGTAATTATCAGCAGTGATAAGTGTTTGACCCCTAACAGCTCCTGTAGTGTGTGTGTGTGTGTGTGTGTGTGTGTGTGTGTGTGTGTGTGTGTGTGTGTGTGTGTGTGTGTGTGTGTGTGTGTGTGTGTGTGTGTGTGTGTGTGTGAGTGTACGTGCGTGGTTATAATTAGGCAGTGATAAGTATCTGATCCCTAGAGACTCCTTAGTCACCTACACACACAGAGAGAATCAATGAATGACAACGCTTCTCTTCTCTCTCTATCTCTCTCATCACTCTCTTTCCTCACACACTCCTCGTTCCTCTATCACTGATTAAGAGTCTCAGTGGAGAACACAAGTAATGTTGCCAGAGGTGTCTGATCAAATTCCGCCCAAACACTGCTCAAAAGACGCCTGGAGCCGCTAAATTCCACTCAATTTCAACATGTTGTATTGATTTCTATGGGCACAAAACGACAGGAAAAATCCGCCTAATGGCCAATTTGTACCGTTTTTACCCACACACAGTAAATTCTGCAGTGCTAATTTAACACTTAGAGGGTTGATTTGAACTTGTTTGGACTTAAATGAACTCTTAAAGTGTTAAATTAACACCACAACAATTACTGTGCAGACGGCTTTCCCAAGCAGCCCAATTGGGCGGTTAACCACCCAATCTGGCAACCCTGAGCATGAGACAATGAGATGGCAGATTAGAGAAGCGATAACGGGGGGGGAGGAGAGAAGAAGGGTAGAGGAGGATGAGAGGAGCGAAAGATGGAGGGAAGATGAGATGAAGGTGAGATGAGGGGAGGGCGTGAGATGAGGATATAGGGAAGGAGGATAGGAGAGTGGAAGACTGACATGTGCGATGAGTTGATGTAGGTTGGAAGGTGAAGGTGTGTTCGGAACCCAGGTGTAAGTGAGAGGAGAGAAGAGAGGAGAGGAGAGGAGAGGAGAGGAGAGGAGAGGAGAGGAAAGGAGAGGAGAGGAGAGGAGAGGAAGGAAGGAGTGAAGAGTGAAGGAAGGAGAGAATTAGATGAGGGGTGGTAGGAGAAGGAGTGTCAGCTTAGACCCACTATAGAGGAGAAGAGAAGAGAAGAGAAGAGAAGAGAAGAGAAGAGAAGAGAAGAGAAGAGAAGAGAAGAGAAGAGAAGAGAAGAGAAGAGAAGAGAAGAAAAGAGAAGAGAAGAGAAGAAAAGAGAGGCGATGTGAAAAAAGGAAAGAATTAGATGAAGGGTGGTAGTTGAAGGAGTGTCAGCACTTATGCCCAATAGAGGAGAGGACAGGAGAGGAGAGGAGAGGAGAGGACAGAGGAGGAGAGGAGAGGAGAGGGGAGGAGAGGAGAGGAGAGGACAGGAGAGGAGAGGGGAGAATGGGATTAAGGTTTGATAGGTGAAAGCATGTGCTTGGGTGTAGGTAAGATGTGGTGAGAGGTGTGTAGAAGAGAAGGGTGGAGGGGATGGAATGGGAGGAAAGGAGGGGAGAGGAGAGGATGGAATGCAAGGAAGGAGAGGAGAAGATAGGAGGGGAGAGGATGGGAGGAGAGGAGAGGAGAAGAGAGAAGGGCAGAAGAGAGGAGAGGAGAGGATGGAATGGGAGGAAAGGAGGGGAGAAGAGAGGATGGAATGCGAGGAAGGAGAGGAGAAGAAAGGG
>NC_085873.1:45070114-45085114 GCF_034702125.1 Engraulis encrasicolus | reverse complement strand
TAGAGCTAGCCAAACTGAATAATGAATCTCTTGTCCGCTAGCAACATTAGCTAGCTAAAGTCTTTTTTTTTGTTAGAAACGAACTCCCTTTGAGTATAATTATGCTCTGAAGATATCCAGTTAATGTACTTGAGTCAAAGTAAAACACAAATACCAGAGAGAAGAGCTAGCTAGAAGTTCGTTAGCAACATCAGCTTATCTTTTAGCTGACTCAGAAGCTTGAAGTAGCCACAACTTATGCCTGATTTTTATTGTTAGAAACGAACTCATTTTGACTATACACTTGCTCTGAAGTATGTTTTAACACATGTGCCTTTCCCTGTTCGTTGTGTAAAGGAAGTGAGTGAGTAAACTGATTCTGAACTTGTTATTGTGCATACAGTGTGCTGTTTTGTCCCATTCTGTTACTGCCAACTCTGTGGGCAGTTCTCTCTGTTCAGGGAGAAACCACTGTCAGCCATCAGATCGTGTTCTTTTCAATAAATAGGCATTACCTATTTGACAGATTTCTCCTGAAATAATGAGCCCAGAAACACCCAGATGTGTAGGGTGCTTAATTTTTGGCTTGATCAAAGATGCTTAATTTGTATGGTTACTGCAATAAATATTTAGATCTTTGCCCATCCTTTTTGGATCTACTAGTCGGCCTAGTGATATTAGAGGTCTTAACAAGTGGGCTATGCATCAGATTTCATTTCAAGTGATGAGTAAAATATCCAGAAAGATATATAATCTGTTCTTTTTGCCCTCTAGCTTAGCACACTGAATTCTTTGAGCCATCTGGTGTCAATCCGTGTGGGAAAATGATCAATGAAAACAATTTAAGGAATGCATCTTATAGATGTTTCATATTGTAGGTCTATTCAGCCTATTTTGTCATGGTGGTGTTATCATTTTTCAAACTTTATTTTTGTGTAATAATTAGGCATATTGATACATAATCATGTTCATGTTTTGTGCTGTCTTGCTTTGCAGATGACAGAATATTGCTGAAGGATCCTACATGGAAGCTGGCTGATTACACGGAGTGATTCCTCTGGTGTGGTGTACCTCAGAGAAATAAACACTGTTGCAAGAGGTGAGTTTAAGTTTATAAAGTCACACAAAACCTATCCATGTGTTTTTAAAAAGTCAAAGTTCTAACTTGCTCTGTATTTCATGCTGTCAATATGAGATGCATACTAATGTTGTGTGTTATTATTGCAGCTGAGAAGATGGCCAAGATATCCTTATTGCTGGATGGTAGCTCTGGTCGTAGTGGACCATATCTGCAAATGCTTCTGAACATTGACAGAATTTCTAAAGGTTAGCAACCATTCACAAATTTACACCACATGTATGTGTGTTTCAAATGTCTCAACAGTTTGAAGCACACACTGTTAATCAGAGATGCGTCCTGTTCATGCCGTGTGTTATTTTGAGAGGATAGTTAAGGAATAATGGCAGCTGCCTGGTTACAGTACATTGATCCCCTTTGTAGCACCATGTCTAAAAATGCTGAGAAAAATCAGTTTGCAAATGTAAGCATTTTTTATAACTCTGCACCAAATGTGTGTTTCAAATGTCTACTATCTAACAGTCTGAATAACACACTCATACATGACATGACCAATATGTTATGTGCTCGGAGCGGCAGTTTACAAACACACCCTTAGTGCCTTCTGCTGTTAGGCCAATGACACTGAGCCCACCGTTTCATTGATTGGAGTATTTGGGTTACATTTTGTCAATTTGTGGTATTTTCCAGGATCATTGAGGACTCCTCCTCTATGTGTGACATCTTAGATTAGATTTAGATTTAATTTCAAGTGATGAGTAAAATATCCAGAAAGATAGATAATCTGCTCTTTTTGCCCTCCAGTTTAGCACACTGAATTCTTTGAGCCATCTGTTGTCAATCTGTCTGGGAAAATGATCAATGATATAAAACAAACAAACTAAAACATTTTGCATGTATACAGACATGTATCTTTTAGATGTTTCATACTCTAGGCCTATTCATCATCATATTGTGTCGTGATGGTGACGGTGTTATCATTTTTCATTATTTTCTTGTAATAATTAGGCCTATAAATGCATAATCATGTTCATGTTTTGTGCTGTCCTGCTTTGCAGATGACTGAGAATATTACTGAAGGATCCTACATGGAAGCTGTCTGATTACACTGAGTGATTCCTCTGGTGTGGTGTACCTCAGAGAAAATAAACACTGTTGCAAGAGGTGAGTTTAAGTTCATGAACTCACACAAAATCAATCCATGTATTTTATAAAAGTCAAAGTGCTAAACATGCTATGTATTTCATGCTGTCAATATGAGATGCAAATTAATGTTGTGTGTTGTGTGTTAATGTTGTGTGCAGCTGAGAAGATATCCTTATTGCTGGATGGTTGCTCTCTGGTCGTACTTGAGCCCCCTGGACCATGTCTGCAAATGCTTCTGAACATTGACAGAATTTCTAAAGGTTAGCAACCATTCACAAATGTACACCACATGTATGTGTGTTTCAAATGTCTTAACAGTTTGAACCACACACTGTTAATCAGAGATGCATCCTGTTCATCTTGTGTGTTATTTTGAGAGGATAGGTCACCAGCGACCCTATTCACTTGCTGAAAATGCTTAAATACATCATAACAACATTGCTATGACATTACATAGAGCCATAACGCTGCACTACAGGGTTAAGGATGGCAGCTGCCTGGTTACAGTACATTGATCCCCTTTGTAGCACCATGTCTAAAAATACTGAAAAAAAACAGTTTCTAAATGTACCAGTAAGCAAATTTTAATAAATCTGCACCAAATGTGTGTTTCAAATGTCTACTATCTAACAGTCTGAATAACACACTCGTACACAGTGGTGGACAAAGTAAAAGTACTTTGGTGGTGTAATTACAACAGTAGCACATGATATTACATAGCTGTTACACCGTTTGCTCCAGTATACCTACCTATTGAGATAGACTGTGTTATTACTGAAAAACAATAAAAACCTAACAAGAACCCACCACAAACTCAATCCAACCTGTGCAGAATCAACTCATCGTAAGACAAGTACATTGGTCTACTTTTTACTCAGATAAGTTACATGTGTTGGAAAGAAACTGTTTAAAAAAAAAAAAACTTTTACTTCGTCCACCACTGCTCATACATGACATTACCAATTGTTGTGTGCTCAGAGCGGCAGTTTACAAACGCACCCTTGGTGCCTTCTGCTGTTAGGCCTATGACGCTGAGCCCACCGTTTCATTGATCGGAGTATTTGGGTTACATTTTCTCAATTTGTTGTATTTTTCAGGATCGCTGAGGACTCCCCCTCCATGCGTGACCTCTTTGAGAAATTTCCACGCTTTCTGGAGATGCCAAGTTTGGTACGTCTGCCAGACATTTTTTTAACCTTTATTTAGAAAGAACAAGTCACGTTATAGTTGTGTGCATTGTTGATTTTGGCTATACTTGGTGTTAATTAAGCTTCCTGATACTGCATGATTTATACCGTTCACTCAGTAGAGTAAAGCTTTCTATATAACCTGTTAAAACAGGGCGTTATACATTTTGTGGTTACCAGAATGGCAATTACTGAGTCGCAGTGCATTACTAAAGGCCCTATGTTATGTCATAGTAGAGTAGTACTGGCAATTAACCTTTCAATGACTATTACAGCATGTTTCAGATGGTATGGCGTGCATTATGGGGCTAAGCACCATTGATGTATCTCTCTCTCTTTCTCTCTCTCTCTCAAATCTTAAAAATTCTTTCAGACTGGAACCAACTTTGCATCCCTCGGCACTAACACTGAGAAGGTTTCAAGGACCCCACTACTAGGAGGCGAGAGTTTGACACGGCAGTGTCATCACTGCCATGGATGACAACGTAACCATTCCTGTTGCTGATTGCCTGACTTGCGCAGTGACAAGCTTTTCATGCTCTACCGGGTGTGTAACTTGGCATATCCACCACAGTTTAACTCTGTTTCTGCCTCTTTTGAATATGTGTACGATATAACCATCTCAACCAACAAGTGGGCCAAGGTACTGGAACATTTCTCACTTCAAGTTGCTCTGTAGTCACTGGACATTTTTTTAAACATCTACGCAGACACCACCACTCCACATCATGTGTATTTTAATTAGGCCTACTTCTGATTCCACTGACATGCAGGCTACATCCTATGCAAATTCAGGTAATTTACCTGGTACTGGAGAAACAGCATTGTATGCCATTCTAAGTGATACTTGCCTCCTTGTTTTGCAAAAATGTACTGTTTTTTGAATATAATTTAAAGTAAGATCATGTTGACTCTGAGGTGTTCTCCGGTTGTCAAGCACAACCTTAACATTTTGTAAGTAAGTAATAGTCACAGGATATGCATGCATTTGTAATTTGAATTTTCGTTGAAAACGGCTCACCAAGCATAAAATGTTACCTCTGCTTTTGATTTTTCTTTTTTTTTAAATGTCCCTTAATACCAGCCTGTCTTTTTGTTGTGTCCACACAACTTTACCATCAGCAGTGTTGGGAAGGAACAGATTGCTGTAAGTTACTGTATCCCCATCCTTTCAGATCAGTGCTTTAAAGCCTTTTGAAATTAAATTGTTAATAAACTTTTTGAAAACAAACTCAAATCTTGGTTATTGGTTATGATTGATGTAGCTTTGAAACTGTTAATTTGGAGTGAAGTAATTGCAGTGTCCATCTAACCAAGCAAATCGGTTAAAATTTTAACCAATATCTGTGTCGGACACATATTAATCGAACAAATTGGTCAAAACAACCATTGGGGGATTGGTACATTTTTGACTTATAAAGATTGGTTAAACATGACCAATCTATTGGTCAAAACAACCGATTTGGAATTGGTTAGTTTTTTAACCGATCTAGATTGGTTGAAATTTTAACTAAAGTCTAATCGGTTATTTTGACTAATATTTTTCTCGGACACATATTAATCGAACAGATCGGTTAAAAACTACTAATTTTTTGTTTATTTTAACCAATCTTTTTTAAGAGTGCATATTGTGCTTTATTAGCATGCCTGTTACGTTATAGCATCGCAGAAGCATACAAATAACAAAACGAAAGTGTGAATATAGTTACCTCAACCAATCAGTAACGGAGCTCGCGGGTGAGTTCTACGTCACCACTCTCAACTGTTTGCTGATTGGCTAAACACTGAGAGAACCGAGCTCGAGGCTTTTGCCAGACGATGTGCGGAGCCAAAATCTTTGGGTGGAGCACAGAGGATGGCGTCGCTAGGCTACTAAACACACGCACACAGTTAGAGAAGAAGGACCAAAGAAGAAGAGATGGCCAATTGAAAAAAGAGAACCAAATAAAGAAAGAAAGAAGAAAAAAAGAATGATCCGAACGGCAGAAAAAAATCAGCAGATGGCGGGAAAAAAACAGGACAGTAGAGTGAGAGAAGGTGAAAAAAAGAAACATCCATTTGTCCTCCCCCATCCCTCATCAGAACTCCCATCAGCCCCTCTGGCAGAAGGAGGGAGGAGGGACACACAAAGTAGAAGAGGAATCACACACACGAACGCACGCACGTACGCCCATACGTGTATATACAGTACATACGGCGAACACTATACGTCGCCCAACACCCAACAGACACACTGCACTTGCACTTTTCCATCAAAAAAAGCCATGGAGAGTGAGAAAGGGGGAATCCATTTGTCCACCCCCATCCCTCATGCACGCACACAGGCACACACACATGCACGCACGCACACACGCCACATACGCCGAACATGGTGAGACAGGAAAAAAAGAAACATCCATTTGTCCTCCCCCATCCCTCATCAGAACTCCCATCAGCCTCTCTGGCAGAAGGAGAGAGGAGGGAAAGGCAAAGTGGAAGAGAAAATCACACACACACACACACACAGAGACATGATCGAACATATGCTCTTACGCCGAAACACACACACACACACATCAGACACACGCACACACACACACACACACACACACATACACACACACACACACACACACACACACACACACACACACACACACACACACACACACACACAAGAACCACTTCCACACACAAAAACACAGACACACATACACACACACCTGCCACAAATCAATCAGACCCCATTTCTATCTGTCACATGTCTCTCTCCTCTATGGAAGATGGTCTTGTGTGTGTGCATCCCCTCCATGCAAATGTGTGTGTGTGTGTGTGTGTGCGTGTGCGTGTGCGTGTGCGTGTGCGTGTGTGTGTGTGTGTAGAGTGGGCAGGCTAATTGGGGGTGGGGGGAGTCACTGACGTCAAGCGTTGAGCCGCGGGTACATCAATCAATCACTGTCATCGCCGCCTGGAAACCCCCTGCACTCCTGTGATGCACTGCGTCTAACCTGGCACCTCTCATGAACACCCAGACACACACACACACACACACACACACACACACACACACACACACACGCATACTCACAAACACACACACGCAGACACACACACAAACTCACACACACACACACCCTCACATAGACCGACACACCCTCACTATATTGTATGCGTGCACATGAACAAGTGCTTCATCAACCCCCCTGGCTCAGGCTAGCTGACAAACCTTACCTTCCTGTTGTGCTGAGAAACGCCCTTTACTTAAAATATTTAAAGGTGCACTTTGTAAATCGTGAGCGGAGAAGGTTTTACAACTATGCTGCTCATTCAAACTTTGCTGCCTTTGCCAAATTTGATCTTTTCGTGAATATCTAGGCCCTACTAAATAATAAACTAATATTTGCTAGTATCACCAAAGTACAGTAAGTTTTGCAGCTAAACATATCTATTTCTGGAAGCTCAAAATGGTGGACCATAGAGAAGATCCCCCTTTTCATGTATGAGAAGTGCCATTTCCCCAGTCATAATGAATACGTACTGTAGAATTTGATGGTGATGGTAAATATTTGTGGAAAAGGTAACATATGTGGATGGGCAGTATGTATTCTGGAAATACACTACTAAAAATATTACACGGTACACCTTTAAGTGCAAGCGCGTAATTGGCCTATAGGAGCTGCACGTTCACATAGCTCTACATTTGAAGAGTTCAGATGCAAAACCCCCTAAGTGCCTTTTCAGAAAATAATCTTAATTCATTTTTATTTAATACAAAGCTATCAAAATTGCATCTTTTTTCATTTTATTTATGTGATATAACTATTTATATGTATTATCAAGTACATAAATGTAAACCAAACCAACAACCGGGTTCTCTAAAAATATAGAAGTGCAGGTCTTCAGAAATGGAGTTTTGGGGGTTTTGCATCTGAACTCTTCATTTCTAATCACAGAGGACAGAGCCAGCTCTGGTTATTACACTGGAAGAGTCCATTTACATGCCAGCGTGTACTAAGATTGGGGGAATGGGGAATGAGACAGAGGGATAATCAATGGGCACCTCCTTCATTAGCAGAGTATCTCTCTTTTTCTTTCCTTTCTGTGGACGGCTGACATGCATCCTCAATTCCCTTCGCTGCCTTGACTCAGCAGCTTGTTTCGGTAGCGAGTGTGTGCTGGTGTGCGACGTTAGCGATCGTTACATTTTACATGCTGTAAAGAGGTTGGGATGATATAATGTCACATCATGTCAATCCGAACGAAGCCTCACTCTTGAACACATTGGGGTTCGTATCGCCACCTATCATGTCGCTTACAGCAGGCAACTGTGCACTCTTTTACGGCATTTCCAGTCTTATTCTAACCCAGGGGTCAGGAACCGATGGCTCTAGAGCCACATGTGGCTCTTTTGGGAACTGTATATGGCTCTTACTTATCTAGGGTTGTCAACCATCCCTTGAAATAGGGAATCGTCCTATATTTAAAAATAAAAGTACGGGTTCCATATTGAGTTAAAACAGTACAAGGAAGGTTAAAATGTGTTAAAATGCAGGAAAATACATCTAAGAAATACAAAATTCTCCCAGACCCTCGCCATAATGAAGTTGACAGTTGGCAACCCTATTACCTGTTATCAATAAAAGCAATAACTTGACAGTACACTCTAAAATTGTTGGGCTTAATTGAAATATATGCTTTTGATTGTATTCTGTGTTTTTAAAATGGTATGGCTCTCATGAAAATTTCTTTTTAAAAATTTGCCGTTTATGGCTCTCTCCACCAAAAAGGTTCCTGACCCCTGTTCTAACCGTACATTAGGGGAGACCGGGGCTAGTTGGCACACTTTTCAGTTTGAGTGTCATATCTTTGTCATACATTGTTTTAAAACTCCAAAACTAAGATATTCTGAAAGGATTACACCTCAGCTAAATATTCGACGCATGCACCTTTGGTTGATAATCCATTGTTTCCATCTATATGTGATATAAGTGTTGATGTAGGCTCATAATTGCAATAGTTTATTATTTTATTAATGTTACAAGGCCCCTGACAGTACACTGTACTGACTCACTCCACTCCGCTGTTTCCCAGAGACACACACACACACTACACACACACACACACACACACACACACACACACACACACACACACACACACACACACACACACACACACACACACACACACACACACTACACTCCACTACACTACAGTACACTGCACTCCACTCTCTCCCAGAGATGCTCATAACAGAGCCTTTACGTAATTAGCTCATTAGCGATAATAGACTTCCCACAGAGAAGCGATAAAACACACACGCACACGCACGCACTCACACACTCTCACACACTCTCATACACACACACACACACACACACACACACACACACACACACACACACACACACACACACACACACACACACACACACACACACACACACACACACACACACAGTGTCTTCTGGCCCGTCGCTAATATTGCTTGATATTCCATTAGGGAAAGATGGAGATACCAGGCCCAGACACACACACACACACATGCATGCATAGTTGCAATGAAACACTCACAGGTTCAGTATATGGAGGCCTACAATTTTCCTTCTCTCACACGCACCTCAGCCTCCAATCTTTCTCCTGCCTACCTGATGCCCTTTCTTCATTTGTCTTTCCATCATTCTCTCTAGCTGTTCTTTTCCTATTTCCTATCTTCCCTCATTTCCCTTAGCCTACTCAACCCCTCAGTGCAGAGCCCATGTTATAACCTTACTGTCACCAAAATGGTAATGGCTTTGTCTTAATTTGTTACTTAGCAAGTAGCAAGCTTGAAGCTTGAAGTAGCAATATGTTACTTAGCACGTAGCAAGGCTGTTAGAATATAGTTGAGGTAACACTTTATAATAATAGATGCAAAAAAGCATTATAAAGACTTAATGAATAATAAACTATTGATGAACAAAACATTAACAAATGTTTGTAAATGACTAGGAAATGTTAACAAATGTTTGTAAATGACTAGGAAATGTTATGCTAACGTCTGATATTTATCAAACATTTACAAATTGCTTGTAAATGAATAAAATGCTCTGTTATAAGGTATGTACAATTTTTTATAAATTATTTGTAGATATTTTATAAAGCATTAATAAAACTTAGTTAATGATAAAAGCATTTGTTAATATTTCGTTCATCATTAGTAAATTATTTATTAAGTCTTTATTACGCATACATTATTATAAAGTGTTACATAGTTGAGTATTTTCAGCAAATAGTGAATAGGCCTGCCAGCAACCCATCTGCAGTAAGAGGCTACCTCCCTTACCCTTTAACCTTTTCTTCGTCTATCCATCCATCTATATCCATTTATCTGTCAGTACATCTTTTCCGAGTATATCCCTTCCCATGCCCTCCATCACTTTTCCTTCGTCTCAATCCATTCATCTTCTCTGCACCCATCTCTGTGTTTACATCTCTACATGTCTTTCCATCTGAAAAAAAAAATCTCTTCTATCTCTGTTTTACACTCCATGCTTCTTCCTGTTCTCTACTCCACTCTCACACCCTTTTTCCATTTTCTTTCACTCTCTACCTTTTTTTCCATATCACTCTCTTCCTTTTCCATTTACTCTCCCTGTCTGTTTTCTCCTTTCATCTTTGTTTCCCTCTCTCCGCCTCTACTCTCTGTCCATCTATAAATCCATATTCCCCTTGCTCTGTCTATCTTCCTCCCCATCTAATTCCCTCTCCTCTAACTCGCCCTCCCTTCATTCATCTATCTGTTCACTTCTCTGTTTGCTCCCTTTTATCCATCCCTTCCGACAGTACATCTATCTATCTATCTATCTTTCTTTCTTTCTTTCTTTCTTTCTTTCTTTCTTTCTTTCTGCCTTTCTGCCTTTCTTCCCTTATTTCCCCTTTAAATCTCTCCTCCACTCCCTCATTGACACAAACCCTCAATCATTGTATTTTTAATGCAGTTTCTCTCCCTTTAATCTGTCTCCTCTCCCCCAGCCTTCTCCTTCCTCTCTCCTTCTCTGTACCTCTCCGTCTCTCGGCATACCCCTCTCTCTCTCTCCTTCAGTTCATCCACTCATCCCCCTCCCTGTTCCCCACTACGCCTCTCTCCATCCCTCCACCTCCCCCTCCTCTTCTCTCTGTCTGGTCTTTAATGGAGGTTCTAGTCAGGGCACCTGGGGGCCTTCCACGTGCCAGCAGGAATTAGCTGTCTGAAGCTCTGCCCGACTAGATAAAGCACCACCGCTGACATTCACACACTAGCCGGGGAGTGGAGACATGCAACACACACAAACACGCATCACACACATGCACACACACACACGCGCGCGCACACGCACGCACGCACGCACGCACACACACACACACACACACACACACACACACACACACACACACACACACACACTCTCTCTCTCTCTCTCTCTCTCTGTCTCTCTCTCTCTCTCTCTCTCTCTTTCTTTCTCTCTCTCTCTCTCTCTCTCTCTCTCTCTCTCTCCCTCTGAGTGGCAGTGATTCATATTACTTCTCACCTTTGTTCCTCCAAGTTGTAGCACTTTCGCGAAAGCCGGTAATAACACACACACACACACACACACACACACACACACACACACACACACACACACACACACACACACACACACACACACACACACACACACACACACACACACACACACACACACACACACACACACACACACACACACACACACACACACACGCACGCACCACACAAAGTGACTTTGAAGGACAAACTCTTCTGTTCTCAAAACCCTATTACTTCCATCTTTGATATCGTTTTTGCAAATGGATTGACTGTGTCCTGTTATGTTCACCAGCACAAAGTGCTGTGCTTTTGTGTGTGTGGGTGAGAGAGTGAAAAGAGAAAGAGAGAGAGAGAGAGAGAGAGAGAGAGAGAGAGAGAGAGAAAGAGAGAGCAAGAGAGAGAGAGAGAGAGAGAGAGAGAGAGAGAGAAAGAAAGAGAGAGAGAGAGAGAGAAAGAGAAGAGACAAGGCAATTGGGTAACATCATTTTCTGTTCTCTGCTGTCTCGTACAATCATACATACCCTCTCGCTTTCGTTGAATGCTGGTTTCCCTCAGGTATCTGATCCCATCTTGTTTTTGTGTGTGTGTGTCTGTGCGCGTGTGCTTGTCTCTTTAGGTATCTGATCCCATCTCTGGATCGTTCTCATGCCGGGTTCTACCGCTGCATCGTACGGAACCGAGTGGGAGCTCTACTGCAGAGGAGAACAGAGGTCCAAGTGGCATGTGAGTACCTCACTGTGTGTGTGTGCGACGCTTGCCTACGTACATGCGTTTCACATGTATTCTATGAAATAATGTATCACAGCACAGATGTGCATGCAAAGTTAATGAAGATCAGTGGTTCTCAACCTTTTTTTGAACAAACACCCCCTTGACCTCATCATAAGACTCCAAACGCCCCCTTGACCTAATCGTAAGTCTACCAACACCACCCCACCCCCCGTATTGAAAAATAAAATAGACTGTTGGCCTCCAATGGCAACAAAGCCTGCCATGCCCCCACTCAGCTGTATACTTCTCAATGCCCCCCCTAGGGCTATCCAACGCCCCCTGGGGGGCTGTAGCTGTAGACTAATGTATATCAATGCAAATGGTTACATGCATATTCAGATTGTGTTGGAGGTGTGCGTGGGCAACGTGTGTTTGTGTGCCACATCTGTCTTGGGTGAAGTCAGTAACCCTGCACAGTGAGATGTACAGATTGCCTGGGAGGTGTGCGTTTGGTGATGTGATGTGATACCTTATGTTTCTATATGCTTTACTATAACCCTATACTGTTTGCATATCTGAGTAAGTGATCGAGTGTTTGTGTGTGTGTGTGTGCGTGCGTGCGTGCGTGCGTGCGTGCGTGTGTGCGTGCCTGTCTGCCTGCCTGCCAGCATGCGTGTGTGCATGCGTGTGTGCATGTGTGCTTGCGTGCATGCCTGCATGCGTGTGTGTGTGTGTGTGTGTGTGTGTGTGTGTGTGTGTGTGTGTGTGTGTGTGTGTGTGTGTGTGTGTGTGTGTGTGTGTGTGTGTGTGTGTGTGTGTGTGTGTGTGTGTGTGTGTGTGTGTGTGTGTGTGTGGCCTCCCACTTTTATGACACCTGCTCAACCCATCATCGTATAGTTATTCCTCCTCCAATAACAACATCTGCTCATGCAGAAGGCAGTCAAGAAAGTTCCTTCAAGCGAAAAAGTATTTCTTTTGAGTTTACTTTTGAGTTACTATTTCTTTTGAGCCTGCATTGTGTGCACATATAGGCCTACATATACACACAAACTGTCATATCCACACACAATCACTCACTCACTCACTCACTACACACCAAGTTATCTAACTTATCTTTTAACTTTTGTAATAAACACATTCGCATCTGGTTACCCAAGATGAAAGCCTGACTTTTACTTCGATTCTCAATACAAAATCCTAGTTCTTAGAATTTATATTTTTTTATCACCACTTAATCACTATGCCGTGCTTCCCCTATCTTCCTAGCTTCCCTATGTGCTTTCCCTATCTTCCAAGTCTTCCAAAAATGAAGGGAACTGGTTAAACTATTTGTTAAACTACTAAACTTGTAAAATGTTTGAAGACTGGATTGGCTAAGGTAATGTAGGCCTACTGTATATAGGATCTTAATTGGTGTGAAATAGCTCAGGTGCCAAGGTAGGAAACTGCTGTGATGTGCAGTGTGTGTGTGTGTGTCTGCTTGCATGCGAGCATGCGTGCATGAGAGAGAGAGACAGAGAGAGCGAGAGAGAGAGAGAGAGAGAGAGAGAGACAGAGAGAGAAAGCGAGAGAGAGAAAGAGTGATTGTAAAATAACAAGTGAAAAAGGGAGAGAGATTGACAGAGAGATTGTGGCTGATTGACAGAGATAAACAGAGAGGTGGTGACTGTCTTCTATATAGTTGTGCTTGCATAACCGTGCGATCACACCGCCGGCGTTGAACATGTGGAAAGCGCCGGAAGTAATTTACTTTGTATGAAGAGCAGGCGGCAGAAGCGTTAAAAGCCGCAAAAGCGTTTCTAGAGCAGAGGGCGTCAAAAGTTGAGGGCGTCAAAAGTTGAAATTCATCTAAAAATATGTTATGAGCTCGGCGTCCGCTGGCGTCAGCCAATGGAATATTCATATTTTTCTAAACACGATATTCGGTTGATCGAGATTCCTGGCCGAACGCTTCAGGTTGAAGCGATTGCTGTGTTCAACGCCCCTGACCTGTGCTTTCCAGGCCGGAGTCAGCAGCGTTTTAGCTCTTTCAACGCAATATGAAATTCAAAGTCTCTCTTTTCACCCCTTTCACTTTATTCGAACCCTCTTCTGTCTCTCTCTCTCTCTCCCACATAGACTGAAGCCAGTATGGCATGGGGTTGTGTAATTGTATTACAGGTTGTTATGTGGGGTGTTACATGGGGTGTTTTCTCAAAGTGAATTGTTCTAGTCTTGCTAGTGTGAATGACGCCCAATTATTCGCAGGAGTATCCAACTATTAATCACACTTAGAACTTGTTAGTGAATAGGCCAAGTTGCTTGGGGAAATCCGCGAAACATGGGCGCTATTCACACTAGCAAGGCTAGAGTGTTTATCAACCAGTGTGCCGCAGGCCCCCTCTCAGGGGTGCCGCGGAAACGTGCCTGATAAATAAATTGTGTAATTTACACATATTTGTCTAAATTAATAAAGTATTGCTTAGTCAGTGCTCAGTGGAGTCTTTCATCTGCCATTTACGCACAATAAAGTAAATTTAGGTCGCCCCAGTAAGCTGCAACTTTGAACGTAGGTTGTGTGACGTCTCCAAATGTGTTACTTTTCTAAGCTTTTGTGGTATCCGATGCGATGCCATGTTACAGCTTGTTGCTTAGGGGTGCCTTGAACATTTTCAGTAATTGAAAGGGTGCCTCGCCTAAAAAAAGGTTGAGAAACACTGGGCTAGACCAGTGTTTCTCAACAGGGGTGCCGGGGCACCCTGGGGTGCCGTAGGTCCCCTTCAGGGGTGCCGCGGAAACGTGGCTGATAAATAAATTATGTAATATAATACATATTTGTCTAAATTGATAAGTAAGTGGAATCTTTCATCTGCCATTTACGCACAATAAAGTAAATACATGTCGCCCCAGTCAGCTGCAACTTCGAGCATAGGTAGTGTGACATCTCCAAATGTGTTACTTTTCTAAGCTTGTGTGGTATCGGATGCGGTGCCATGTTACGGCTTGTTGGTTTGGGGTGCCTTGAAATTTTTCATGAATTGAAAGGGTGCCTCGCCTAAAAAAAGGTTGAGAAACACTGCGCTAGAGCACTTCACTTTGAGAAATACGCAGCGTGCTTCACCTTCTGTGAAGAGACAGAGCGAAGAAACTCTTTTCGTGGTTCGAGTGTATAATTATGACCAAACATTTATAAATGTGATGTTTGTAAAAAGGAATTATTTTATTTCAGAGCTTTTCAAAAACTTCACATGGCAGGCTGGCTTTTGGTGTGTTGTAGCCTAGACTGAGAGCTTAAGGAACTCTGTGGGAAGCTGACAAACTGTCAATTAACAAAGCGTAATTAATGAATGAATGATTCTCCCGACGATGAA